>NW_005187415.1:6068637-6080363 GCF_000239375.1 Pundamilia nyererei
TGTGTGTGTGTGTGTGTGTGTGTGTGTGTGTGTGTGTGTGTGTGTGTGTGTGTGTGTGTGTGTGTGTGTGTGCCTGTGTAGTGAAGGGAGTGACCCACACACGCTGACACAACCTCTGATGTGGTCTTAAGGCTTTGGCAACTTTCTGCCAAATACCAAGCCAATAAAGCATGTTCAAATTAATTAAAAGGGATTTTACTCACGGGTTGTACATTGTTTTCAGCGTTATTTAAACTATTCTTTAAACTCAGTTTTGTTTTATTGGAGCCACAGTTATTCTTCCCAGTATTTGACTGATGACATGTTGATTGATCGTCTCTGGAAAAGTACGTTTATTTTCTGGTTTTGCAATAAAGTAAAGTGTTGGAGGAGAGTGGACGGAGAGGGGCTGTTTACAAAAAAAGACAATGAACGCGGCTGGCAGCTGTAGAAGCCCTCTAGTTACAACACCAACAACAATAACAACAAATTCAGAATAAAAATACTAAACGTTCATGCCAAGTAAGCGGAATGAAAGGAGCTTCTCCACTTGGCTTCCCTGTGTTTCCCGTGTGGTCCGCTCAAAGGGTTAAAGCCCAAAGTGAACTGAATTGTAAGAAGTTGGTTTCCAAGGGAAACTGTTCGCACCGTTCCAGCTGAGGCGGGACAAACCAACTGTGTGACACGGAGGGGGTAGGGGTGGGTCGATAAAATAGCGAATTATTTTCAAGCTACATCTGCTATTAAATCATTGTAAGAACGTTTCGGTGTAACGACGTGCTATTAAAACGCCCGTAGTAACGGTGGTTGTCGTTAAATACATTTTAAAGAGACCAGGGTGATATTATTACTTCCCTCCACCCCTTCGGTACAGCTAGAGTGCTGGGGTCCCTGCCAAGTCGGTTTGAAAAGAGCAGACAAAGGCTTTGAGCCCAGGACGCCCCTCTCTCTCTCTCTCGCTCTGCCTATAAAGCCGCTCCAACTCTATCTTTTTTGCTTTTCTACCATGGGGTCGCTTCTTAATACGTGTCGGTAAGCGAGTTGGTTTTGTTTTTACTTTCTTAATCTGAAATGTATGACCGTCTGGATCCTCGCACGGCGGAGAGAGGAAGGCTTTTTGTAGGTATAATACAAGGAAGCGTCGTCTGAGAGAGGGAGCGAGAGGGGGAAGGATTGACGCTTTTCCTCCTCTCCTCCTCCTTCTTCCTTTCGCCCCCTCTCCTCCTCTTTTTGGCGGAGAGAGGGGTTGAGGCAGGAATAAACGCTCTTTTTTGTTGTTTTTTCCCCCTTTTTTCTTTTTTAATACATTTGAATCCTACTGCGCAACCAGACCGGATCACGTGGCACTGGAGGGAGTTTGATCGATTTTGCACAGTTCAGTGTGAGAAAAAGAGAGAAACACACAACTCCAATTTCTTCTTCTTTTTTTACTTCTGTGGATAGCTGGGACTGTTGATACTTTTGCATTTTGTGCGAGAGGAGGGTGTGATTGAGTTAAGTCTTCTGTTTTTCTTTTAAGCCTTGGAGGTGTGGAGTATTAATTTTTATATGCCTGGGTTTTGAAAAACAATGGAGACGCACATTTCGTGCCTCTTCCCAGAAATTTTGGCAATGATTTTCAGTTATCTGGACGTGAGGGACAAAGGCAGGGTAGCCCAAGTGTGCATCGCTTGGAGGGACGCATCCTACCACAAGTCAGTGTGGAGGGGGGTGGAAGCCAAGCTGCACCTCCGCAGGGCGAATCCCTCCTTATTCCCCAGCCTCCAGGCCAGGGGCATCCGGAGGGTCCAGATCCTGTCTCTGCGCCGCAGCCTGAGCTATGTCATCCAGGGAATGCCAAACATCGAGTCCCTCAATCTGTCCGGCTGCTACAACCTCACGGATAACGGGCTGGGCCATGCGTTCGTGCAGGAGATCCCATCACTTCGGGTTTTGAACCTAAGTCTGTGCAAGCAGATAACAGACTCTAGTCTAGGGAGGATTGCTCAGTATCTGAAGAACCTGGAGGTGCTGGAGCTTGGTGGCTGCAGCAACATTACCAACACTGGGCTTCTGTTGATAGCCTGGGGCCTCCACAGACTCAAGAGCCTCAATCTGAGGTCCTGCAGACATGTCTCAGATGTGGGGATTGGACATTTGGCGGGCATGACCCGTAGTGCAGCAGAGGGCTGCTTGAACTTGGAGTACCTGACCCTCCAAGACTGTCAGAAACTGACAGACCTGTCACTCAAACACATTTCCAAGGGGCTGACCAAGCTCCGGGTACTGAACCTGAGCTTCTGTGGGGGGATCTCAGACGCAGGGATGATCCACCTCTCACATATGACTTCCCTGTGGAGCCTCAACCTACGCTCCTGTGACAACATAAGCGACACGGGGACAATGCACCTTGCTATGGGCACCCTAAGACTCTCTGGGCTTGATGTTTCGTTCTGTGACAAGATAGGAGACCAGACTCTGGCGTACATCGCTCAGGGGTTGTACCAGCTCAAGTCCCTGTCTCTGTGCTCGTGTCACATCTCCGACGACGGGATAAACCGGATGGTGAGGCAGATGCACGAGCTGAGGACCCTTAACATTGGACAGTGTGTGCGCATCACGGACAAAGGGCTGGAGCTCATAGCGGACCACCTCACCCAGCTGGTGGGCATCGACCTGTATGGATGTACCAAGATCACCAAGAGGGGACTGGAGAGGATCACACAGCTCCCCTGCCTTAAAGTGTTGAACCTGGGACTCTGGCAGATGACAGAGAGTGAGAAAGTGAGGTGATTGGAAATGCTTGGGTTTTTGTTTTTGTTTTGGGAGTGTGTTATTTTTCTTTTTTGGATGGAGACAGAGTGGGAAAAGGGAGGGATGTGTGGGCAGAGGAGTTTCTTTTCTTATTTAAAAAGAGAGAAATCCTTCCTTTTTTCCCCCTTCTGTGTAAGGTGTGCTTCTCCCATGTGACCAGGATGTATGCTCAAAATGTTTTATTTCTCTTTCTGTTGGCCTTGCAGGACTGAAATCAGTGTTTGACTCCAATATTCAACCTGGCAGAAAGCAATTCAAAACTTCTGTCATGAGCTCACGAAAATCCGTGTTAAACGCAATGTTTTGGTCTCAAATCGAGTTTTAAGACCTCACAAAAACTGGACTTGGGACTAGAATAACTTCAGCTTGTTTGCCAGATTTTGTTTCCAATCAGGTGTCGTTTTCCCTAATGGAAGAATCGGCTTCTCTTCCTGACACTTGCTTCCAGAAAATTCTGGATGCGAAAACTTGCATCCATCCTTAAAAGTCAAAAACAGAGGTTTTAAAACTTTAATGTGGGACTTTTATTTTTGCAGTGAGTCTGAGGCATTTACGACTAATCTCCGCTACAGCCATCACGCCTAAAAAAAACAACAAAAAAACCCCAACACACACACAGACACACAAAAAACATTTGGCTACCTCGTATGTGGTTATTTTCAAAGGGTGTATACTGTTAAGAAGGAAAGAGAGACTGGGAGAAAATGTGCCTAAAGGGACTTGTGTCTGCCCCCTCCCCCATCCCTCCATCGCCTCTCTCTACCCTCCCTCCCTCTTCCCTGAGCAGAGCTAGAGAAAGGAGACCAGGACACAATCTAACTACCTTTGTTAATTTACCCCCATAAACAAGAGCAATTTCCCAGAGAGAGCCACGAGAGGGGGAAAGGGGAAGGCGGGCTGTCAGATCCAGTCAGAGAGTGAGAGGACGTCGCTTTATGCAAAATACATTAAAAACCTGCTTGAGTGCAAGAGCTTTTTATATTGTTAAAATTTTCCTTTTTTTTTTTTTTTAAAGGGATAAAGTCCAACTTTACACCCTTTTAGAGATGCATTGCATTCAAGCTTTGATCAATATAAAGGAGATGCGATTGCAAGCCTATGCCTGTAGTGATTCTATAACGATAGATGCATGTTAAAGGTATGATCGGACCGTCATTAAAAACCCAGTGTATGTCCTTACAGGATTATTAGGCTGTAGGTATTTTTGTTGTGAAAGGGATGCTGGTGGAGATAAATGTCAAGTGAATGTTGCTCAGAGCGTCGTACTTCAAATTGAAGTGATTTCTATATCTTAGCCTTTATTCGTGGAAACAAATCAGGGTTCGTGGCTTTTCTTTTCCCACGTTTATACCGACACATTCATATTCACGTTGCTCTCACCGGTATATAGAGAGAGGAGGAGGAGTTTTTTTGTTTTTTTTTATACCCTCTTCTTTTTCCTACCATCTCTCACCCTTCTCCCCCTGAATAAAAATACCCCAAATCCATTTTGAGACATGCTTAGAATAAGGAGTAATCGATTATTTGTCTTTCTCTCCCTTCCCATCTCTGGTTACAAGCAGACTGCGTCTCACTCACTCACTCACTCACTCACCCTCTCTCCACCTCGCTATTCCCCATCTCACTCTCTCTCTCACACACACATGCATTTAGGCTGTACACACATGCACACGCGCGCACGCACACCGCCGCCAGTGTGTGCGCGTTTTAATGTAATGCAATGACCTGCTAGAAAATTAATCTACGGATGTGCGTCCTGCTGAAAAAGCTGTGTGTGAGTGAGTGTGCGTGCGTGTGTTTGACAATAAAAAGATGTACTGTATATTATGTGTTTGTAAAGAGAAAAAAAAATGCAGAATCCCAAAATTAAATTGTTTTATATTCTTACGGTTAAAACAATTAAAGATATTTATATAATGAACGAACGAGAGCGGTGTGGATTACTTTTGTGTAGGTGTAGCGCTCCATTGTTTTCTGTTTTGTTTTGTTTTGTTTTTTTTGGAGGGGGAATATAAAAAAATACCCACAAGGTATTTTAATCTTGTTTCCCATAAAGACAATCACAACTGCTCTGCTCTTGTCCTACAAAGATATATTCCATATTCAGGCGCATTTAAGACAATAAGGTCTCTTATTTTCATACATTACTCCCAATAATCGCCCACGCATCTCGGAGCATTGTCCCTCATCAGTCCTGTCTTGCTTCTCAAAAGGGCTGAAAAAATTTCTCTTGTGTTGTTTTATTATTTATGAGCAGATTCAAAATGGATGCTTGCCGTCTTGATTTGGCTGCCAGGGCCTGTGTAATTAATTATCACCAAGGCGTTTATTGCAGGAAACTGTTCTACCCTGCTGATTTTTTCTAATCATAAACGTCTGTTTTGTTTTCTTTTTTGTCCTCTACAACGCTACCAAAAGGTGTTTAGCTTAACTGAGTTCCAGATGCAACTCTCAGGGGTTTTTTTTTTTGGGGGGTGTATTTGGTGGATTTCCTGGTTTAAATGAAGGGTTTGGGGCATTTAGTCTGGATCCTTTTCGCAGTGTTTTACTTCACATGTGGCAGAGCTGCGTCTGTGCAGCTGCATGTGCGGCGTAATGAGATCTAAAAGTTGGTTAGAGCAGATCTCCCTCTTCTCTGCTTTCCATCAGGACGTGTCCTGTGTGTGAAGTGACACCACACACACACGCACACATAGGGGGTTGCCAGGCCAGTCAGTAGCCATTGTCTCCCTTTAGAAGTTAGAAAGGCAGGTTTGGGTGCTTTTTTTTTTCTTCTCTTCCTCTCTTTCTCCTCCTCTTGTTCAGTCACGCATACCAGATCCTAGACCAGGCAAGAGACCCCTCTCCCCCTTACTTTGGGCCCCCCCCCCACACTTACCACCATGCACACACGCACACACACAGACTGCTTTTTAGCATTCCACACCATCATTCAAAGCATTTAAGCATTCCCTCTCCCCTGACTCTCTGTCCATGGGGATTTGGGGATAAAGGCCAGCAGAGGGATTGTTGACCACAGGGACAGAGAAAGACAGAAAGAAAGACACACACACACACTCACAGAATGCCAGTGTTTGCTGTTTCTTAAGTTTGCTTTAGCTGGCCTTTGGTCTTGTGCAATAACGCTGCAACCAGTGCACACTGAGATGTGGAAAAAATAAAGAAAAAAGAGAGACACAGTCTGTGACATTTTGAGCAGCTTTGTCCCAGAAGCATCTCAAACCTGTTTGTCAGCCACAGAATGCTATGAGCTACTGTTGCTGATGTAATTTGACCCTGCATTAGTGTTGCTTTAAATCTACCAGAAAATGTGTGTTTATGTGCTAAATGCCTGAGTTAGATTAGGAGTTCCTACATGCTGCAGCAAGGCGACATGAAGCCATAGGAGTAAAGTAAAAGAGGTGTGACACTGAGATAAAATGTAGCTTGGATGCTGTTTAATGAACAGAAGTGGGAGACGTACAACGCAACTAATTGTTTCTTTATCATTTGACATTTGTGCATGCAGACCTTTACCGAGCAGATACGGAAGAGAAGGTCATATCGTGGGTTTCTACAGAAAGGTCGGCAGGCTGAAGTGTAGACTGACGAAGATGCAATCAGCTACATTCAAATGATAATGCAATACTTTAGTAATCCCTACAGGGAAAATCCCTTTTTGTCCACTACACTCCATAGGGAGGTCAAAGGTCAGACTCTGCTCCTGAGCCCCCCGCTGCTGGGTGCTACTGGGGGACACACGAACACAGTGAAGAGCTCTCATGTTTTAACATTATATCTGCTTGCTCCTCACTGTTTTGCTGTAAGTCCCTGGAGGTTGTCCGGAAGAACTAAGAGGCATCGGCCCTTCCCACTTTAAAATATTGAAGGTTTTCTTCTCAATTAAAAACAAAATCTCATCAATAATTTAGGAGAATACAAACATGAATGTTATTGTACAGAATGACTCAATTTGCATTTTGAACAAATAGAGAGAGAGCTGAGTGAGTTTAAATCCTGGGTGTTCAGCATTATGTGCTTAGAAGGCATGATATATCACTCTGTGCATAGACTGCAAGTACAAAAAACAGGTTATACAGTAAAGTAACTTGCATGAAGATATCGTGATTTGTGTAAAAACTAAACACGTGAGCTCATTTGCACTGAATGTTCTGAGTGCACACTCTCCTTTAGGACAGTTGCACTTCTCTTTGGTAATAACTGTACAAATGCACAGCAGGAAAAGCCGTCCCTCTTCCTGCAGTTTTGGTTCGTTTTTTGCACATGACACGTGCATCATTTATAATCCATCTTAAAAAGCAGTGAACAGTTTGGCTCCTGCCTGATCCTATACTATAGGACATATAGGGTCACAAGAATGTTAGCTTTTGGGAGAAGAAGCTTGTCTGCTTCAGTTAAAGTCAATTAAAACTGCATGCTAGCTTACAAATTAAAATAGTTGTAATTTCCACATCCAATCCAAGGTCCTATCTTCTATGGTTGCTTAATGATATAATCTCTCTTTAGCCAGCAAAACCAAATGTCCAGACATGATTGATCCACATGGCTAACAAAGAGGAATTTACAGCTTCAGAATAACATTGAGAGCCACTGCTATGCTTTTAAGCTCTACTTATCCTTGTTGATGAATATCACACAAGGCTGATCACCTGACTACCACCACTCTCCTCAGGTTTTCACTTTGTCGTGGATCCTAAAGGTTCAGCATTGCGCTCGGGCAAAGCAGCGTGTGCACTGTAGGAAGCTCGGATGAAAAGGACTTCATGTAAAGAACATGTTGTAGCTTCCTCTCAGTGAGATTGTCTCTTCCCCCTCACAGATCCTGCCTGCCTGCCTGCATGACTGACAGCTCCCAAACAAAGTTACTTCAAAAACTTACAGGCACTTAAATCAGACAAAACCAACATTTCTGCTGCATATAGGTCACTGAGAAAACCTTTTCATACTATTCATAGTGCTGTTTTTGCTTTTGAAATCTGTTTTGTGTGTGTGTGTGTGTGTGTGTGTGTGTGTGTGTGTGTGTGTGTGTGTGTGTGTGTGTGTGTGTGTTTGGCCTGCAAGTTGTAAAAGTTGAACTGTGACTTGTCACGTTGCGCTCTGAACCACATTTCCTGTCAGGTGGAGAGGAACGGTGTTATGTATGTGTGCGAGAGTGTTTTACTGCTATCATTAAAGGAATAGTTCGCCATTAAAAGGCGAACTAGGGTTTTTCACAACAAAGCAGCAGGGATATTAGCAGCGGAGTGCTACTGCCCTCCCCCACATGCCTTTGGCTGCAACAGCTTCTGTCTCTCCCGTCTGCTGCGTTGTCTGTCTGTCTGTCTTTCTGGCCTGTTTTTAGATCTCTGCCTGTCTGCTGGTCAGCTTTCATCCTCGCCTTTTTTTCTTATTCTTCTTGTCAACTTATTTTGAAGCCTTATTTCCTTCCTGTCTTCTCACCTCTCTACTTCCCATTCTTATCTTACCTTTGTCATTCTCTTTTCACCACCAACTTTATTTCTCTTTTTCCTTTAGTGCTCCTTTCTTATCTTTCTCATTCTTCAGCCCCCCCCTTACAATTCTCATTTCTTTCCCCACCATCCCTGCCTCCTTCCTCCTCTTTGTGGCACCTGGTGTTGAGGTGTCGCTGAGGTACAGTGGACTGCTCTACCGTCTGCTGTAGAGCTGTCCCCGGGGCCCTCGGGGGCTCAGTGTGTCTATGTGCTTCAGGAAACGTTTTTTTAAAACCAGCAGCTCCAGTCAAGAACATGTACCGCTGCTTCTGATTTAGGCATCCATGCACATACTGTACACACTTTTCAGAACCGGTGTTGGTCAAAAATAGCATTAAAAGAGCAGAGGGGGGATGGTGTGGTTTTACTGTAACTTACTGGTTTTAAAGCTGGCATAGTCAGGGAAGAGGCAGAGAAGCGGAAGAAAAAGCACCTCTGTCCGACAGTCTGCTGTAGTCAGCACCCAACCTGTAGATAGGAACAGCAGCAAGGCAGTAAAGCAGAGAGAGGAAGATAGAAAAGTAGAGAAGTGGTAAAAATTGAGGAGGGGAACGGGGAAAGAAACAGATGAGAAAAAGTTGAGGTTGGTGAGAAAGAGAATGAGAGGGAGAGAGGAATCTGTGAGTCACTGTTTAACTGTGGGCTGCAAGAAGTCGGCTAGCCATGTTAAAATACCGTCTGTGCGCACACAAACACACACGCTCCAACAATATCTGGCTCAACACACGTGTGCACACACATATTAAAATGACCTATGTAAAAGAATAAAATAAAAAAGCAGTTGTGCTTTTTTTGCCCAGTAGACCAGCTAATTATTTTCAGTTGCACACGAGGCACACACACACCTCTGCTGCACATTCCTATCAAAGGAATGAGCTGCTTTTCTACAAAGGTAAGACGTTAGGGATAAGTCAAAAGAGTTTTTTTCCACTTCTGAAAATCTAACTTTTACAGGAAAAGAAGGAACACTGACATTATCCAACCTGTAACTGATGAATTAGTGAAAAACCTTCCTAACAAATGAATTTGATTATTTTTGCCTGCTAGACAGAGGCGAGTCTGTGGTTTTAACTGCTCTAAAGACACACATCTAACATTTTCATGTCTTCATCTTAGTTTTTACTTTTTTTTTAAAATTTGGTTTTCGACTGCAGCAAATGTCTGCTTTTATTACGAGCCAATCAGCTGATTAAGGTATAATTTCCTAGAGGTGCTAAAGGTAAAATAGTGGGATCACCAGACAGGATCCCATTATTCCTTTGAGGAAAACAAACAAACTGGAGAAACTCACTGATAAAAATCTTAGTATTTATTATTAGGCAAAACTTCTTAAGTTTTATTAAGAAGAATACTTTTCAGGGACAAGAGGTAGAATCTAAATCTGAACATTTCACCTCAAATTATCACAATATGCACGGAGGTCAGGAGAAAGGTACAACAGTGAGTACAGCGATGTCGTCAGAATTGACAGAATTATGGATGCAGAAAAAACATCATATTTTGATGTTCCAATACCATCTGGATTGATAACAGCTTCATCTTTCAGAAAGCAATGATCCCAAATGTGTGAAAAAAAGAAAATAATCAGTAATCAATTGTCCTCCCGTAGCTGGACCTCAACATTACTGAAGCAGTGTGGGATCATCTTGAGACACAACAAAACAGAGGGCAGCCAACATCCAAAGAAGAGCTTTGAATGTCCTTTGAGAAACCTGAAGAATTATTCCTGAAGACTATTTAACAAAAGGTCAAAGTTTGTCTAAGAGGGTTTAGGGTGTGTTGGAGAATAAAGGTGGTCAAACAATCGCAAACATTGACCTTCAAGCTCATTAGGGTTGTACAAACTCTGTTTTCGCCTTCTATATTGTACTTCTGGGTATGTTCACACATGCTTCAATAAATCTGTGCACTTACTTTCCAAATTTTCTTGCAAAATATAAAGAAATGAAATGTAACTCAAAACTTTTGCACAGTACTGTAACACACTGCTACTTTGTAGTGAATCCTCTGGGGACAATAAGTGCTTCCACTGTTTTATGCCACTGCACACTTGTTGCATTTGAGATATTTCACTGTGCACAAATTGGGTGACTAAACAAAAGAGCTACATTGCCATATTCTGGTAGTGTGGCGTAAAGAATCAGTTCAAGTTATGCAAGCACTCCGTGACACCCAGATGGCGTGTTATTGGCTCCCCAGCTGTCAAAACCCGGACATATTCAACGTATGATTAAAATAAAAGAGGACTTTTTGCATATTTGATAATCATTTCACAGTGACTAAAGCAATAAATCACTCTTCAATCTTAGATCCTCTGGGTGTTCAACTTTTTATTAATCTCCCACATGCTGTTATCAGGTCATATACCGCTGTGGGCTCTTTGAATTTTCAGTCCGTCATCACCATTATGGCTATATAGTATAGAGTTTTTATAAAGATATTTAAGCAAGAGCTATGTTAAGAAAATGATCAGCGTCGTTACATTTGCCAGACAAGCCATTCTGTGCTGTTTTCCGACAGATTGGATAAGGAAAACAACACACTAAATCTTTCATTTTAAACATAAGATGTTGCTTTATTCAAAATCAAAACATGGACGTCGCCGCTGAATGTTTTATGAAAGCCTTGGCAATTACAATCGGAAGACTGAGAATTATGCAGCATGTGATGCTGACTTCTGCTCCCTATTTCTGCTCCACACGGAGAACGGCAGGAAGGAGGCGAAGGACGGAGAGAGGAAGAGAAAGAGGGAGAGAGCGAGAGAGAGCCTTTCTTTGTCTTGATGTGAAACCACGTGAAGCTCTGACAGAAATGTGACAGATACCTGCAAAGTCAAAAACCAACAGGCTCGCACTCATTCTAATTTGTCAGGTGAGACAGTGTGTTGGGAGCGTGGGTGGTGTGGTGTGCTTGTGTGTGCTTGTCTTCCCGCATACGTATGATTGAAGGCCCGCGTGCATAATGCATGTGCGTAGACACTCGCTTTGTGTGTGTGTTCCTCTCTGCCAGCTCTCCGTACCTTCCTGTCAGTTGAACTTGTCATTCAAGCATCAATAAAGTGAAAACTTTTTCTTTCTCTTTATTTTGTTAAAAAAATTTGTCATGCTTTTCTCAAACGCGGGAAGCAGGCAGAAAGGGAGACAGAGAACTGCAGCAGCAGTCGATGGGGTTGAACACGTGTTTGACAGGGAGCACTGCGCAATGGAGCAGATTTCCCTCCATTAAAATGACTTTTCAGAGATGTTTTTTGGGGGGTGGGAGTCTTTAGAGGGCAACAGAGGGCAGGAGGAAGATGCTGAAAGTGATGCCATCACAGATACCTGCGTTACTGCAGACAGTGAAACATGTATTTAACAATGTAGAAACGGCATGGCAGAAAATGGTGAGCTTTAACCTTAAAATGCATATATTAGACACTTTAAATGTCCCTAAAAGTTATGCGTTATGTTTTAAAAGCCAGTT
>NW_005187415.1:6081676-6083276 GCF_000239375.1 Pundamilia nyererei
TTCTTAAAAATTAGCCTGCGAAGGTGTAAACTGGTTCAGAGTACTGGTCTATCCCTGTTCATTTCAATTAACCCTGGAAGTGGACATTTAAACCATAAGAAAATCTCCATCAAACAGTTATTTAATATTCAGTATATAAAGGCATTATTGAGACAGAGGAGTGCTCTTATCTCCCTGTAAATGAATTATAGTTTCCCAATTTGCATGCTGAGCGAATTTAACTCAAAGTGCCTCAGACTCACCAGAGTGAGTCCACCAGAGCTGTAATGTCCCTGCTGATAAGCAGCCTGTCAACTGAGGATTTGGTAAAAGCTTGATTCACACTTTATAAGAAATATGGGGGTTTTGATTGGTTTCTATGTGTAGGCGTGCGTGTGTGGATCTGTAAGAAGTCCTATGGGAGGAAAAGAGATTCACACTGGAAATCTTTCCGACTGTTTGCACTTCTCCAGCCTTATTGCTGGACCTTTGGGTTTTTTGTGTGGGAAAAGAAAGAAAAGCTGTAAGGCTTTAAATATTACAAAATGCTATTTAAATAATTTATGTCCTTGGAATGTTTTATTTTGAAAAACAGCTGAACGAACGTCACTCTTTTCCAAGTTTTTCAAGACATCCATTTTTTAATAGTTCTGACAATACGTTTGAGTAATGTCTATTTAAATGGAATATATTTCTATTTGCATAATAATAATATTTATATTAGTTTTTCTTTGGTGGTTAGCACCATCGCCTCACAGGGTTTGACTCCATGAACTAGCTGGGGCGTTTCTGTTCGGAGTTTGCGTGCATGCACCCACAGTCCAAAGACATGCATGCAATATTAGGTTAATTGGTGATTCTAAATTGGCCGTAGGTGTGAATGTGAGCACGAATGGTTGCCATAGACTGGCAACCTCTCCAGGATATACCCCTCCTCTTGCCATATGACAGCTGGTATAGTCTCAAATTGTGACCCTGAGTTGGCTAAGCAGAAGAAGACGGATAGTTTCTCTTATTTCTTTTTTCAGAAAAGTACCACATGTGGTCAGTGTTGAGAATTTAAGTCAATACTGGTACCATAGATACCAAAATTCAAGACCAGGCTGGACAAAACCTAAAACCCGTCAGAGGAAATGAATATTCTGACACTCTGACAAAGGGTGTAATTCTTCCCCAAATAATAGCAATTTATTACAAACATTTTGATCAGAATAATTGCAGCTCATTGCAGTAAAGCATGGATTGAGATGCATGGCAGCAGGTGAGTGATGGCAGATTTATAATATATATCTTTTGAAATATCAGTTGAAACATATGAATTGATATGGTTCAACTGATATGATCAAACTTAAAGAAACCCGCCTTACCAGGTTTGTTACCGGACAAAGAGTAAATTAGGCAGCGACATACAGGTGTATACATGATTAGAGCTCGAACTACGTGAAAGAGAAAATAGATATTCTAAAAAGAGACTAATGTAAGAGTGAGAAAGAGATATGGGAAGGGGAGCGAGAGAAGATAAATAGAGAAACTGAGCGTGGAATACAAAGAGGAGACTGTGCGTGCGTGTGTGTGTGCACCAGGTGCGTATCTGCAGTCCCCAAGGTCCTTCTAGCTGTCT
>NW_005187415.1:6083537-6095012 GCF_000239375.1 Pundamilia nyererei
ACACACACACACACACACACACACACACACACACACACTTGAGCGCACGTGCGTGTGCGTGCTTGACAAGCAGCAAACATTCACTCTCCCTGTTTACTCATGTGCATTGGTTGTCTGGCAAACAGGAAGGAGAAACAATGAGACTGTATGAGGCAAACTGTTGATAAATCTTTTTGCCTGTTTTTATTCCCTCAAAATTGTTGGACTCTTCTTCAAACGCCATATGTGGCACTGTATGTTTTGTATGTTGCAGATATGCAATAGTAGCTTAGATCATATCACAGCTAACCCTAACTGTAAAGCTACTGTAATCAATATTTTTAACAAAAAATGTGATTAATTATATTTGTGGCCTCTTTTTTGACAGCAGTGTTTAATTATATTTTAAGGCTTTCAGTTATGTATTTTTTAGGCGTGTGAGCATAGGAGTGCCATTTCATCTTATTTAGCATTAAGTATTAATGACCTTATAAGGGCTTGCTTTGCAGTTTAACTGATAAGTACAGTACAAAAGTCACCCTTTATGTCTTTATATTTTGATTCCATGGAGCCAGACTTTCTTTTCATTTTTAAGGTGGTATTGAAGAATAGTTCTCCAGGCATTCTGAAAATCTTTCAAAGTGTATTCACTCATTTTCGGTCTAGTCCTTGTACCTGACTATATCCAGAGGAATGATTTTGATTGTTAAGCTACTTAACACAGTTCTGTGAATAAGTTTGAAACCATTTGACAAGCATAAAATAGTACTTTTGCACCAACATGGCACATCTCAGCATGGTGTGGAGTGTGTCCTTAAAATTTGAGCAAGGCGAACAAATGGAGGACAAAAGAAAAAGTGGCAGGCCTGAAAAACTATCCACAGTAGATTAACAGTATCATATGAAAGTTATGTAGGAAATAAAATCCAGCATTGACCTGACACATAACCTGAGGTCTTGCCCTTCAGTTGATCCATCCACTGTTCAGTGAAGCCTCATTAGAAATGACAGAACTATGAATGCAAAAAGGTACTGTCAACTTTGAACCACCATCTGGAAAGCATCTGATTGGCTACAGCTGGCAACTCCCTGGCAAAATAAAAACGCACAGTGAAACACTACCGGTCATGGATTGGCTACTTCAGAGCTTGTACCTCAACATTATTGAAGCAGTGTGGGATCGTCTTAAGAGAGAATAGAACAAAACGCAGCCACAGTAGCTAACATACTTTATACACATTAGTTGCTTATGTCATATCTGCTGTTGTAGCCATCAAAATTAGTCATTGCAGATTTAATGTATTTTTTTTTCACAATACCCTGATGCTCTGACAAAACAGTTAATCATGATACAAATAAGCAAATGCAAATACAGTCGACTGCGACTGCAATCGTAGCAAAAAGCACAGGTTTGCAACTGTAGGGCCACCGGTGCTTAACAGCGGTTCCCGTTTTCAAACACAAGAAGAAGAAGAAAAAGGCATTCACTTCAAGACAAGGTGCCCTTGAGCAAAACATCTCACCTCCAGCCGCTCCTGAGTCGTTTAGTGGCAGCTGCTGAAGAGTGTTTTTTGTTCAGGCCAGATCCCAGTGTGACTGTGTGGAGGTGTGTGAAGGTGAAGTAGGTCTAGGCTCACAAAGAGTTTATGCTTGCTCTGTCTGCGTCTACGGAGATGGAAGGGAGAGGAAATAATGTCAAAAAGGTGAGAAAATGGTGAAGCAAGAGTCTGCTCATCAACAACCCTCTAATGAGAGGGTTTGGTCTGCTTGCAGGCTTCCTGACACATATCAATATGTATACTCAATATGATACACACCACACACAGACACAGCCCCAGATCTTTTTAAAAAAAATGTATTTGTCCTTCATCCAGCCTCTGTGCTACACTTTCCTTTTCCCCCTCTTTGTCTCTGAATCAGAAGAAACGTCACTGTCTGTCTCTGCCTTTAGTCTTTCGTGTGCATGTACGCATACACATACACCGACACACCAGTACAGTACGTGCACAGATACGCAACCACCTGCACCCACAGAGACTAAAACACACACATACACAACCACACACACACGCATAGACTGCCTTCTGCTGCTGTGATGGCTCCGAGCTGTCAAAACACCCTTGCTTTCTCTCCCTCTCTCACCAAAGCAGCTTGACTGAGCTTGTCTATGCAGGTTCACAGAGACTGCTGTCTATCCACCCTCATTCTTTCTTTCCTCACATTCTCCTCTGCAGTTTGCATCTTGATTTTGCTTTCTCGAGCTTTTCAGCCCTTGCCCACATACATTTTAAATAATGCTTTATTGTATGTCCCTGTTTATTGTATTAGGCTATCATTCAAATGTCTCGGTGGAACGTTAAGTGTTCATAAAGGTTTATACTGACTTGTCAAGGTCTTTGCTCACAACACATTCCCGCATTATGTGAAACAGTCACAAAATTGAATCCATTGTTTTGTTTTCCTCCCCCCCCCTTTTCTTGCTTACATGGACACCATGGATACAGTTTGTATCCATGCGTGTGAAGATTTTTTACACATTATTACTCACAATACAGTTTGAAACCCAGTGAGTTTTGGATTTTATTTGGAAGGGCTTTTACATGTGAGTTGTGCTTTTTCTTGCTGTTCGGTTAGGTGTAGGCACCAGAACTAAGACCAGAGGTTTTGGATACAGTGTCACGTTCTTCAAAGCTGTAATGTGCCCCCCTTAGAGAAGCCTCAAAAACATAGACAATGTAGACACAAATCCTTCTTCCCATTGAAATACATTGGGAGGTCGTGTCCACAGTGAGGCAGAAAAACAGACGAGGTGCTGTTTACGTGTGAATGTGTAATTTTTCCAATAATGAAATGGTTAAATGGCATTAGAACTCTTAAATATGGTCTTTTGCGGCCCACCTGTGGTGCAGACACAACCTGGTTATTCTGTTTAGTCTCAGTTTACACTATGCTGGCTTAAGTTGCTGACATAGTCCATAATGGACACAGATGTTGGCAGCAGGGTTCATGGTGGATGTGCACTGGGTGCTGTTTACACTACACCAGCTGCTTGTCTGCCTATGTGGTTCACCTATGCACAGTCAGCCTCGTTTCATGTAAAGGAGCATCAGCGGTTCCTCTACGTGACATTTATGCCAGTATGATTTAAGTCTGAAAATGCTGCTTAGATGTGGAAACAATGTGCATTCACGTCACTAATTTCCAGCTGAATTTTCAAACCTGTCCACTCCTGGACATCCTGTTTTCCACTCCTGGATTTGTTTCACTAAAAATGTTATCTCTGTATGTATGAAATCCTGCAGCTTCCAAATGCTACCATTTCATTACAATCCTCTGCTTACCCTGGTAATCAAACGCTCCTTTATGCAGAGGGAAAGTAAACTGACCACACAGGCATTGATATGGGTTGATGAGATGCCTCCCGGCATTCAAAATGAGTTGCTGGTGAGGCAGTTGGTTCCTTTCTGCTCACCTCTAGAGGTGAACAGAAAGGTGCCCTTCTGGGCACATCTTTTTCCTTAGCCTCTCCAAGGATTTGAAAAGTAGTAACAAATTGTGACTCGGAGGCATAATTTGTGAGGAAAAAGGCGTGCTTTTAAATTTAGCCACCTTGTTTTCTGCATTACAGGCATCACATTACATGTGTCGAGGCTAGATGAGGCATTGTTAAAGCCTTACATGCTTATTAAAAATTAATGTAGTACTCAAAATATATAAGACATCAAGGTCATAACACACATGTGACCTGTAAAATCTAGTACAGAGCACACAGATGATTTTACTGCACAACAAAACATGATGTTAACAAGTCATGTGTGCAAGGCAGGTAATTTTCTTCCCCCTGAAATAGTTCTTCCTGGTAAAATATATGCCTGCTCTCTCTCTCCTAGTTTGATTTGCTTCCCTTTCCTTTTCTCAGTCTCTGCTACCACACACACACACACACACACACACACACACCACACGCAAGTGCTGTGTGTTTGGCCTGCAGCGTGTGCACAGTGGGGAGGAATCAACCGTATGGCAGGCATGAGGACGAAGCCAAATCTGGCTTGTACACATGGTGTGTGGCCGTGTTGCCCTGTGAGTGTGAGTGTATATGTGTGTGTGTGTGTGTGTGTGTGTGTTTAGCTAAAGGCAGCCTGCACTTAAATATATATCAGGGGCAGCGGTTGCCTAAAGGTGAAAGCTGTGTGGTTTTCACTGGAAGGCTGCCGAACGAACGAATGAAAACCACTCTCCATTCCCTCGCCAGCTACTGTCACTCTGCCCCTGAGCAAGGCACTTAACTGCTGGATAAGAGCAGCAATGTGAATAGAAGCTAACTAGCGTTTCTCATTGCTTAGAATAAAGTCGTATATTTTCTGTGTTACTGATTGCACTCTAATCATGAAAGCTGAGATGTTGGGAACAAATTTATAAACAAACAATGGAAAGATTTTTTTTAAAAACCCACCATCTAAATGGTACTAATCACTAACAATAACCTCTCAGTGCATAGGAAAGCAGTGGCAGGTATAAAGGTTAGACTTGTTTTGTAAACTGCAGACAGTTTGAGTTTGGGTCTTCAAGCTTGAATTGTATTGCAATGGCAATAACAAACTAGAACATTTCTGTGAACATCCATGACAAAAATCCATGCTACCTGCACGGACACCTGCACAAGAAAAACACATGACTATTCTTACACAATCCCAAATCTGATTACAAACAAGTATTTAATTATGCATACAAATGGTTGACAATTTCAAAGCATTACCACTGGTCTGCATGGAGGAATATTAGAGCTTCCTTGAATATACAAATACTGTCTTTGCACTTTCCTTGTGCATGCGCAAAGCGTCAAAACACTTCTCATAAGGCATGGAGAAAGCATGTGTTTCTGCATGCGTGTCCAGGTCTGTGTCAATATATGCTGCCTGCAGGAAAATATGCATGTAATTTAATTGTATGCGCATGTGTGCGTGTATTGTATACTGCGTTTGCTGCCAATATGCAAACACACATTGAGCGCATATGTGTGAGAGCGTCTCGGCTCGTGGTGGTTTTGTAAGTGCATGAAAATCATTTATTCATGTTTCACTCTCTCTGTGTCTCTTTCAGTGTGTGTGTGTTGAATACAGAGTCAATTTTTGTCTTGCAAGCGTGCTCTAATAGCTACTCTTTGCTTACATGCGAAGCTAAAGGTTAGGCTATCATGTCTTTATTTTTGAATACTGAATGGTGTGTTTATGTTCTCCATCTCTTTTCCCTTTTATATCTTGGCAATGAATATATATATATATATATATATATATTTCTTTACACTAAATTCTCGCCTCTTTGCCCCATCTACTCTTTGACTCCTCTAAATAGCTATCAGAATTGTGTGTGCGTGTCTGTGTGTAAGGAAGCTTTAAAAATGCATATATTCTATAAGAGGAAAGAGGAAACAGAGCGTGGTGAAAAGAAAAATACAGCCTCTGTGTGTGTTGTCAGTTGACTTGACATCTGATCTTGCTGAGTATGGTAAAGAAGAAAGTGCTGAAAGTACTCTGTGTGGGGGATCCTCTGTGTGTGAGCGAGTGTGTGTGAGCTAAAGTGTGTCTATGGTATTTTGTGGCCTGTGTGTGTCCTCGGTTCTGTGTGGGTGGTGAGAGGAGGGAGTAAGGGAATAGGGTGTGTGTGATTGCATTTAGTTTAAGTGTCAGCATGCCTTCGTGTGTGTCTGTGTGTGTGTGTGTGGTGAGCAGGAAAAAGAGAGGGGGAGTCAGACAGTGAAAGAGAAGCTGAGAGATGGATGGCAGGGAGGGTGACGAGGGAGGAAGAAAGGAAAAGGAGAGCAAAGAAAATGCTGAAGAGAAAGTGAAGGGAAAGCAGGAGATAAGATGGAAGGGTGTTATGATGGAAGGAAAGCCAGTGCCCGTTCTTCTTCTCTTTCTTATTCCAGTTTATGTTTTAGGCTTCTTCACTGTTGTATAAATGTTATATGAACTGCGGATGCTATGAATGAATGTTACATAAAAAAACCTCTTTCTTTCTTCTCTTTTTTTTGTTTTGTCTTTTTCAGAAAAGATCTCCCCAGAGTTTCTCCTGACAAATAGACCAGTTTGATGCACACATGAATACACATCACATGTGACCAACTGCTTCTTTATTGTCTACAAGCAGGAGAAATCTTTTTACCCGTTTCTTCTTTATTTGTGTCCTTGTGTGTATTTTATGAGTTCCATCAACAGGAAAGTGTCCCACTGAAGGAAATCTATCAATGTTTAATCCCCTGTGTTCTGAAAACGCACTCTTGACAAACAAGAAACAAGGCAGAGTGAGAAGGCATGACTCAAAACAACGTAACATATCGAGTACTTGTACCTTTTGGTTAGCTGAACAAAGATTTTGAACATACATGCAAAAAAACGGGGTAAAAAAAAAAAAAACAGGTGAATGCAGGCAAGGCAGGCAAAGAGGAAATTTGCATGTTTCTTCTCTTCTTTCCTTCATTTGGATTGTGGTGTTGATCTGTTTCCTGGGTCGTTGTGCTGGCATCATAAAAAGCCCATAAAGTCACCAGTCAGGAAAATGTTTAGTTTGTACAGCAAGGCTTCGATAGGGCTTCTATGGTCATTACAAAGGATAGCGGTTTAAAATGCTTAAAAAAAGTGGCTTCACTTTTCAGACTTAAAATTAAAACTACAGTCTTTGTCTTTTGTGCTTCTTTCTCTTTCTGCTGTAGTAGTTAGCATTCCAGTTCAAGCGAGATGTTCAGCCAGTTAGTATTCAACCTACGCATAGCGTCATTGTGTAGAGGCAATGCACTGCTGGCTTGTTCAGGGACTGCACAAAAGTGCAGCTCTGTAACCTCCACACTGGTTTAATTCCCATAATCCTCTCAGCAGAAGTAGAAAGCTAGTCAGACAGGCTGGAACCCCCCTGGCAACCTCTGGTCACTAAGGAAAAATGTGTATTCCTTGAGGGGTTGGTGAGCAGTTGCTGGGTAAAATCAGACACAAAAAAGGTGCAGCACCAAAAGCTTTTTGTGATTGTATATGTCACCAGAAAATTGCTGTGGTCACCCCATCTGCACATCCCACTCTAAACGTTTCATTAGCAGTCAGCGACTAGTTGCAGAGTTTTTGCAGAGAAGTCTTATACAAACTATAAGTGACTGTGACAACCTGCTAACAACCAAGAAATCACAGCCACTTGCCAATATTTCCCTGACTCACCAGCTTTCCATGACTGGGGCTTTAGCAATCAATATCACACTTTTGTCCAGCAACCACTTGCAATCATTTGGGGAATACAAATTTTTTCCTATACCAGTGGTTGCCAAGTGGACACCAACCAGTCTGTAGGCCTGTGTAACAGTGACCTAAGCAATATTTGGATTTTCTTTCCTGAATTAAAACAGATTTATATTACTACAAGCTCATCATTCTTAGATTTGAACATCTTTTTCTACCTCTGCGTCTATTGTTACACATGAACCCTGGACAGTGTTTTGAGAATTCCAGAAACTTTAGCCATTGTCCGCAACTCTGTTAAACTCAGGGCTACAGTGTGTGTTTGAGAACAGCATTAGATGTCAAAAAGAAACAAAAGAGAAATATCTCAAACAAAGCTGATGTGGATCAATCAATAACTATAATTTGTCTATTTGGATTGGTGCTAGAGTGAAAGGTGTCACATCACTTCATTCATCTGCATCTCCCTCATGTGTTAAAAGTTTAGCTGGAAACAAAATGAAACAGGGAGGACACTTCTTTGCAATTAAATGCGTATTTGAAAAGGAACAAGAGGGTCATTTTAATCAAAAAGCAAAACACACTAGGGTTTCATGGGCATCTTCTTCCATCCTTCCTTTTTTTCAGAAGAAGGAAGGAAAACACACAAAAAAAACATGAGCCGTGAAAGAAAGAAAAAAACGCAGATGTCTGATGTGTTAGAGAGATGAAAGTATGTCACACCACATTGACTGAACATCCCATAGGCTATGTTACTATGGTGCTGACACAGGACTTCAATTAAAGCTAAGAGACCACTGCCACAAATGCATGCAGACAAGACAGTGCAGACAGGCCTATTGACTTGTGTGGCAACACTGTCCTGTCACCACATACAGAGCTACTCTACCTCTGTGACCTCTCCCCCCCTCCCCTCCTCTAATCTCATGCATGTGTGTATGTGACACTTTTCACCTCCTTTTCACTTCTCCCCCACCTCCTCTCCTTTCCTACCATCTCTCATTACTATCTCTTCCCCACATTTTAATCCCGCTCCTTATACGCCCCCCTTTTTTTCTTCCTCCACACAGCTCTATCTTCCCCCGCTGTCTTCCTCTTGCCTCTTCCTTCCTTTCCTTTTTTCCTCCCTTCCTTGCCTTCATCCAATCCTTTTTTGTCTTAAAAGAATTCTGGTCAGGATGAATTGATTGGAGACACAAAGGTGGAAGATGTTGGCATTTGTTTTGACATTTCTGCGCATATAACACACACGCATGCAGAAACCCACATAAATACACGAGTGGCTACATACACAGATAAACCCGTACAAATAAGAGAATGTCTCACCAATCCCCCTGAGAGCACGCTCGAGGAAGAGACAGAGATTTCCTGCTGTGTTTAGAAGCTCTGGCAACACTGCTTCACAGTGATGCCAATACGTGAGCAGAAAAGAACAAGAGGGAAAAAATGCACATATAAAGGGGGTACAAAGAGTAGAAATAAGGCTTAGAAAATAGCCACTTGCTCCAGTCATTTACACTGAAAGCTTTAACACTACGACTTCATACTGACAGTTTCATCCAGCCAAGGTATCACTAAGAATGCCAAATCAGGGGTTTCCTATTAACCATTAACATTTTAAATAGTTGGGTAGCTGCACTGTGAGCATGGTAAGTGACCATCTAGAACCTTCTTCTTCTTCTTCTTCTGGCTGCTCCCTTTAGGGGTAATCACCCTCCATTTCATCCTATCTCTTGGATCCTCTTCTGTCACACCAAGCATGTCTTCATTTATTTTTTTTAAAATGTTTTTTAAGATTTCTATATAACATCCATATATTTCAAATTCGTTACAAATCATTTCAAGCCTTTTTATGTTTTCTTTACAATTACAATTTACAGATCATTGAAATCTGAAACACACATTATTAGAATATTTAGGTTTTTTAAATTTGAGTAAATTACTACTCAAACAGTATCAATACCATGTATTTCTCAGTCAACCATAATCAGTCTGCTGACTTGACAGTTGTCCAGATGACTATTGTCGACACCCTCCACCAGGAGGATAAGCCACAGAAGGTCATTGCTGAAAAGGCTGGCTGTTTGCAGAGTGCTGTATTGGAACATATTAATGAAAATGTGAGTGGCAGAGAACAGTGTGGTAGGAAAGGACTTGAGGAAGCTTCAGAAGGAGTGGAGTCAGGCTGGTGTCAGTGGATCAAGAACCACCGACACAGATGTCTTCAAGAAAGGGACTACAGGCGTTGCATTCCTAATATCAAGCCACTCCTGAACTAGAGACATCAGAAGCATACCTGGGCTACAGAAAAAAAGAACTGCTTCTCAGTGGTCCAAAGTCAGACTCGAGAAAGAGTGGAGAGGGACAGAATCCAAGGTGTTTGATGTCCAGTGGGTCTAGAAGTTGATCTTGAAGTACTGTGGCTTCCAGGTTCTTCATGGTCACGTTTCTGCTGAGGCTTGCAGCGCAATGCTGGGAGTTTGGCATACATGATGACAAAAGCTCTGTGGGGAACTGCCACTCTAATTTTCTTTGATTGAGCTCAGGAAATATTATAAATGCAAGATAGTGGAGTTTGGATTTTTTTGATTTAAGATCCAAATATTAAAATTAAAAAGAGCTTGAAATAATCAATTTTACACATAATGAATTTAGGAAATATTAACTTTTTTAATTGGCGTTGTAGAAATATGCACAAAACGCTTTTTGGCAATGGTAATCAAGGTCTTTATGCAGTGAGACGATACGAAAAAAAATGTGAAACTAAATATTTTGAAGCAGAACTTGTCGTGTTCTGCTAACGATGTGCTTTTTGCAGAAAATTCATCCTCAAAAAAAAGCACTGTGAAAAAAATTAAGTCGGTATCAGAAAAGGAAGAAACTGAAAATCTGGATTCATCCACACTGATTGCATTGGTAGTGGAAAGATTGAACTTTTAAGGCACACTGGATGCTTAAAATCTGTGCAACTATTTCATGCGTTAAAAATAATATTCAGACTCACCTAGACACACAGCTAACAAGTACTCTGGGTCAACCGGCTCTCTGAAATGATTTCTTTGCCTCCTTAGAGTTGGTGGTCCCAGCTTTGCCAAAAAGAGCTCAACTGCTCCACTCACATCCTGAAATATGTGCAAAGATGGTTGTGACACAACTCCTGGATTAAACCATGTAATTCTCCCAGCTGTTGCCTCCATGTGAGAATTTGATGCACTGAGAATTTCCATTTCTTTCTTTTGCTGTTTAGAAACATCAGAACCAGTTAATCATGGCTTGATGTCAACTCCACCTTTTTCAGATTTTCAGTGTGTGTGCATACATTACATGTCAAGTCTGGATCTGAAAAATTTGGAATTTCGTGTTTTTTGAGATGAAATGTATTTCTGAGTTTCTTTTTTTAAGAGCACCAAACTCAACGGCTGGAGTGTCCTTCTTTGTGTGTGTTTTAAACTTTACTTTTGCTTCCACTTGCTGGTTAGTCGCTGAAAGCTACATAGCTAGGTTTTGGTTAAAATGCACCCTGCATTAAACCTGCAAAAGGAATAAATTACACTTTACATGTTTGTCAAAACAGGACCCAAATGCAGAATGGAGGAAGCAGAAATACTGAATGAAAGCAAAAATGTCCAAATAGTCCAAACAAAACAAATACCTAAGGGCAGGCATAATAGCTTGAGGAACACAAAAGAGTATGTGGAAAACAGGTGGGAAGGAAAATAGACAGTCTGATAACTGATAAAGGGACAATGCATACACAGGGTTGTTTGGTGACAGGTGAAAAAAGGTGAGTACAGATGCAACCAATAAGGACGGGCAGACAAATACAAAAGTGTGAAAACAAAAAGGAAGCAAAACAACCACAGATGAAAACAATAAGTCATTACCAAAATAAAACAAAAACTGATTATAAAGAAACCAACACATATGCAAACAGACGGAGGGACAAAGAGCTAAAAGGATGGAAAAGCTATCAAATGTTTATTAGATTACAAAAAATAGGAACAAAAATTCAAAGAACAAGAAAGAAACCTAACACACGGTATGTTTTATGAAGACTTGGTTTTTGTCCCCAGAAGGGAGGTGCGTCCCTACAACGACTAAAGGGATTCATGTCCCTACAATGTCAGTAATACAAGTACACCCACACAAATACACAGTTGCCTGTCTGTAACGGTGCTATTTATATTTAAAGAGTGGGTCTTTTAAGTGAACCCAGTGTGGGACACACACACACACACACACACACACACACACACACACACACACACACACA
>NW_005187415.1:6095032-6096357 GCF_000239375.1 Pundamilia nyererei
CACACACACACACACACACACACACACACACACACACACACACACACACACAGAAAAAGGCACACAGTCTGTCTCTGCAGGCAGGTATTCACTCAAAAAGCTTAACCTCATTCACACTAAAGCTTAACTTTAAAGAGCTACTATTTTAGTATTATATAGGGATTCAGTCCCATGTTGCTTTCTTCATTAAAGAAGCAACACTGCAGCACTGGCCCTTTTGTGGCTTTTGATCAGTGGAACAAATTAAAGTAAAACCTTCAAGACTGATTTTACTGCAAATCACTCTGTCTCCATAGTTAAAATGAATTTTGTGACTGTAAATGCAAGCAAGCATAAAAACACAACTCACTGTGGTTGTTTATATTCAATGAATGTCTTCTCATTTGCTTTGGGTTTTACATTTGTGTGGATGTGTGAGGTGGGTAAATGACTCAAGAGAAAAAGAAGAAAAAAGATCAGTCAAATCGATATCTGTAACAGATCGGAGTGCCTTCACACATCTGGACCTGTGGACTGTCTGCAGGGGAAGACTAAGGGTAGAGGGAATGCATTAGAGGAGTATTTTGCACTGCCTTATGTTTCCAGGACCTCCCACCCTCCCATCTACTCCCCTTCTCTCCTTTTCTCTCTCCAGCCAAAGGAAAACTCCTCCATGCCCTGCATTCCTCTCACATTCCTGCTCTGGGTTTACCTTCTCCACCTCTCTTTCTGCAGCAACATCATCATCTTCTCCTCCTCCTCTCTTGCCTGTGGCTGTCTGTCTGTTTCCACCTCTTATCCTTCTTCTTTTTCCTTTCTCTTGGGGGTCTCTGTTTCTCTCCTTCTCTTTCATTCCCTCCTCCCTCTTTCTTTACCAGCATGCTCCAGTAGGCCGGTGAAGGCAGGGGGCTCGCCTGAACCCTCCACCCCCAGCAGGGGCCCTCCAGCTCAGCCTGGCTGGCTGGCAGGCTCCCTGGCACACTTCCAGCACACACAAAAACACACGCACACTCACATAGCTTCTTTCTTTCTCTTCTTACTGTCTTCTGTTTATCAGCCTGTCTTTCTTTTTAGAATTCTTCCCTTTTTAATCACTTTTCTTTTTATCTGGTTACACTTAGTGATGCGTGCTCTGGCTTATTTAGCACTGACTGCCCACAAAGATGACACATTCACTGCATCTTTAATCGATTTCTTGTCCAAGCTCCATTATATACAGCACAGTATATTATCCAGTATAATTAATGTAACTAGATAGATAGATAGATAGATAGATAGATAGATAGATAGATAGATAGATAGATAGATAGATAGATAGATAGATAGATAGATAGATAGATAGGAGA
>NW_005187415.1:6097348-6098583 GCF_000239375.1 Pundamilia nyererei
TTTCCTTTTTAGACAGTGGAGGAAGGGCCAGTGCCCTCGCTCATGCACATGCGCACCACACACAGCTCCTGTTTTAATGACCCCTACATCTGCCTGTAGGCACTATGAGAGAAAACAGCTAGATAGATACATAGATAGATAGATAGATATGCACTGAAGGTCAGAGTTGAGAGTTCATAGTCATGACAAACAAATGCACACACACGCACACACACACACGTTTACTTCAGTGTGTGAGTTCAACTGGAGGTTAGACCTTCAGGCTCCACAGCTCTACAAGAGAGAGAAACACGGAGAGAATTCATAGCAGCTGATTCAGCATGGAACTGACTGGTGTGATTATTGTAGACCAGAGGGGACAAACAAGAGGAAATCTTCCAGTTATATAGATAATTTCTAGAGGAACAAAATGAAAATTTAAGGCAGATGGTGGCACAAAGCAATTGGTACTTTAGTGGAATGAAGGAAAGGCAGAAAGAACTGAGAGACTGACAATAACTCTTTTACAACTTAAGCAACAGCTGAAGATGTTACTGTGTCTCCAGACTGTCTCTCGTACAAACACACACTCACAGGGCCCTGACCTTGTTGATGGCAGCTGTCGACAGCACTCTCCGTGCACAGTCCAGAACTACAAATTCCCCCTCAGTGTGTGCACACAATAATCCACAGAAGACATCTTTGAAATGATTCTCTATTTGAGAAGGCCTTATTTCTCTAAGTTTCCACATACTGCAGATTTTCTAGCTAGTTCATACTTTGCCAAATTCAAGTCAAGTAATTTTACCCAACGTGGGGCTTGAACACAATGAGGTTAAGAGCCTCATACTCTTAAACTCAGCCCACACATTCACAGCTAACGTGAATAGTGACACAGACTATGGTGGCATTTTTATCAAAACAAATTATTGACTGAATTATCATTTTTAAGCATGTTTCTATTATTATGTTTAGTGAACACAGACAAAATTTCACCTTTGTCGCTTTCTTTCAAATCTGCATATTGCTCTGCTTTCTTCGTTTTGCTGCTCATGGTCTTTATGATGGGATTTATAGGTTACACAAATATACGTGACTGCTACATGGCTTGCGTGCTTGCTTTGCACATTGTTGCATTTGTACGACATTTGTGTTTGACTCCTCCTCACTCCGATGTGCTAGCCCCTTGACAGACTGGCGACCTGGACAGGTCACATAAAGTATCTTCCAGGTCCAAAAAAACCAAATACCCCCCC
>NW_005187415.1:6099451-6129135 GCF_000239375.1 Pundamilia nyererei
GTTAGTGTGAAAATAAAGCAATCCCCACTATGTGTCTACTGCAGAAACATGTTCAGGTCCAAATACAGGCTACAATGCTAAAAGCCTGACTGCTCATCACTGCCTTTGTTGCTACTTTAAAATCAGTATCTGGCCTCTGGGCTGGGGTCAGCATACACTCAGCTTTGCAATCAATCTGTGTTCATGGCTAGCTGTTAGCATCTGTTTGTGCAGATGTTGTTTTTTTGTGCAATAAAAAAAAATAATGTCTACATCTCCACTCCTCAAAAGTTTGAGACTGCTCCACCATTTACCTCCTCCCTGCACACAAACCAAAATCGATGATTATAGCAACTTCTCTGTATGTATTATTGTAGTGTCTACCTTAAAGCGCCTTGAGGTGAGTGTTGTTGTGATTTAGTGCTGTATAAATAAAACTGAATCAAACTGAACAGAATTTAATTGGATTAAAATTACTGTGATTTCATATGAATTTGTCATGAATACTGAGTATCTCGAAGATGTTCCCTATAAAACCTTAAAAAATGTAGCACTGCTGGAAAATCAAATAGATAAAGATTTTTTAAAAATCCAAGTATCGGCTCTGCTTATCACTTAGGCTTTGTTACCTTTAAAGTTCACAAGAATAAATAAGCTTTACATGTCATCAACTGAATACAAAGCAACAGAGCGGCAGACTTGTTGGATGCGTTTTTTTTCCCAATAAACAACATGTGTTAAAAAACTTCAGTGCCAAAAATACTGTCAGGAGCAGGATTTGAACCCACGCCTCCATTTGGAGACCATAAATCCCATGAGTGAGGAAGGACTGCATCCTTGAATCTGGCGCCTTAGACCACTCGGCCATCCTGACACCCACACTGCTGACGGCTCAGCAAAGTCACTGATGATTTAAAACTCAGAGACCCTTAATATGCTTCACAGTCTGTTATAATTAGTCAGTGTAAGGAAAGTGACGTGTTTTAGCTTTTTTAGATCAGATCTTTCCATCTGATAGAAGAATGGATGGGGTGCCTGATGAATGCCTGGACAGATGGTCTCGTAAAAAGACAGATAGGTGAAGGATGGATGGATAGATGGATGGAGGATGGAGAAGGGAGGGTGGTTAGGGGAGGGGGGGGCAGGCGTGTTTGATCCTCCCAGTAGAAATAATCAGCAAAGCCCTGGAGCCCTAAATGTGTGTGCATATATGTGTGTGTGTGTCTGTATATGTGCGCTGTGGGGTTTTCTGGCTGCATGCCAAGACCAGCTCCTACCAAGAGATAGATCAAAGACTGCGCTCTCTCTTTCTTTCTGTCTCTATCTGTCTCTCCTGCTCATATTTCTCACAGTCGTTTCTTCCCCGTCCCTGCTCTGTGCCCTGAAAACACTCCTCTATTTTATACCAGAGGGTAGAAAATTACAACTTTTCCTCTGGAAAAAGAGAAAAAGAAAGTACAGCAATGAAAAGACCAAAGCAATAAAGTGCAATGTGAAGACAAAGAAAGAAAAGGGAAATCGCACAAAAATCCTCACTTTTTTCACCTGGTTTTGGAGTTGAGGTTATCACAGGGTTAAAAGTTTGAACACATTAACACTGACTTTTTTGTTTTGTTTTAAGGCCTTAATTTCTGCTCTTCTAATTTCTTCTGCTCACACCTAACATCTGCACTACTCCAGAAATCTTTTGGAGACATAAGACAGAAACTTCTAGAAATGCTGCTGACCCAGTTTTGGTTTTAAAAAAAACTCACAGATTGGGTTTTAGCCTTTGGGCACAAGCTGAGGCTGTTAGAAAGAAATTACGGGGACACCCTTGTAAACTCCCTGATTCGATCTTGGCAGCCACAAAAATTAAGGCAAGGCTCACACAGTGATGTCCTCCTATTTGTGTATGTACTCCTTTCCGATTCCCATGGCTTCTTCTGTTGAGGTTAAATCTAGCACAGGATTGCTTTGGAAAACGTTACACCCAACACTGTCCATTTTTCAGTAGTGTAGTAATACAGTGCATTGCTGTACTAAATTCAGTAATTACCTTACAGTTACAATTATGGCCTTACTTGAATTCGGTTTGTGTGCAGGGAGGAGGTAAATGGTGGAGCATTCTGAAACTTTTGAGGAGTGGAGGTGTAGACATTATTTTTTTATTGCACAAAAAAACAACATCTGCACAAACAGATGCTAACAGCTAGCCACGAACACAGATTGATTGCAAAGCTGAGTGTATGCTGACCCCAGCCCAGAGGCCAGATACTGATTTTAAAGTAGCAACAAAGGCAGTGATGAGCAGTCAGGCTTTTAGCATTGTAGCCTGTATTTGGACCTGAACATGTTTCTGCAGTAGACACATAGTGGGGATTGCTTTATTTTCACACTAACAGAACGTGTGTCATCATTAGAGTAGGCATTTGTGTCAGCTTGTGGGACTGTAACCTAAGGTTTTCTAACTAGTAATCATGGCGCAGTTCCAGCCCTTGATATGGCGCCAGGGGAAAGCAATGTAACAAATAGTGTAACAAATGACTTTCTTCAGAAAGTAACATAATCCATTACATAATAAAATGTTACAAGTACTTTTTTTGAATGACAACCCATAAAGAGATTTTTGTCAGTGACCCCAATCCTCCTCTGTAGCAGTGTCATCAAAGTTTGATCAAAAGAGTGTTGGGACACGTACACGTGTTTTAGTTTTTTGTAAAAGTCCAACTTCATCTTCTGCCTAAGCATAGCGCCAAATCAAAACAAAAGATAAAGACCCTATGATAATACAGAGAAAACCCCCAGAATCGAATCAACCCTCAATGAGCGAGAACTTGGCAACAGTGGAAAGGAAAAACTCCCTTTTAACAGGAAGAATCCTCCAGAAGAACCATGCTCAGGGAGGGGCGGCCAGCTGCCATGACCGGTTGGTCATGTAATAACTAATGATTTAATGAAATTACATTTAAAGACATGTCTGGTGTTACCTTTTCCTTACTCACAGTACTTGATGTTCGTCTTCTCAAGCATTTTCTATGTGCAACTAATGCTATGCTATCTTGTTTACATCAACCATGAATATTTTTGCAGCTGTGCCGAATACTTGTCTGGGTGGAGAGTGCCAAAGTTTTTAAATAAAAACATCTTAGTTTGTAGGGATTATGGCTAGGACAGGGGTCTTCAAACCTTTTCTGGCATGCCCCACTTTATATTTTCCCACAATTTTATCAAGCGTTAACAATAAATCAGGATGCAGATAATCTTACTGACAACCCATCTAATTTTAGGGTTTCGTTTTAGTCATGTGTAAAATTGGCTAATCTTCAGACACCAGAAGATGTTTAATTTCAAAAGAAGTTCCATCCTTCATTTTTCTTGTTAAAAACCTTTACATTTAGGAGTTCTAAATAGGTGACATTTTTATAAAAAGATCTTGACATGAACCACACTCAAACCTTAACCCAACTCTAGATGGGTCACCAGACACCTGGTTGTTGCTAAGAGGTTAATTATGAGTGATACAAATATCAGGGCACCGGCATTCATGCAACTCAGTTTCATGCCACATTTTTCCCCCTTATCCAACCTGCGGTGGCTTAATGAACACATTTTATAGGTTAAATTGTATGAGATCCGTTCAAAGCCCTTGCAGAAACGACTCCCATGCTATTAGAAAACGTGGTTTTTAAAATCATCAGCCAAGCAGAGGATCTTCAAAACTAATAATGAAGCATTAAAGCTCTAAAATGTAACATAATAACATCTTTTATTTCACAGCTTGCAATGACATTCACAGTAATCATCGGCGCGCTTGAATATTCTCCTGGATATTGTTCGCTTTGCAGTGTTATTGATCAGGGAACTGAGGCTCATTTGCACTCTGCATATGCCGTTCTGCATAACAAAATCCCCTAAACGTCTAAAGATGTAAATGTAATTGTGAAGATAATGTATTTTTGCTATCGAGCATGCTGCACTGCGTGAACTGCACTGTGTCATTAAACCAACACGTACTAACCCTTTGCAAACAAGAGCTAAACTTTCCCTCCTCCTGTTTCTCCTTCTCTTCTACGTGTCTTTTCATGCAACTTGCAGATTGGGTCATGTTTTTTCAGTTTTTTTTCTGCCATACTTTAAGCAATATGCAAATAGAAACTTAGAGCCTCTCACAAAATCCCAATCAGTCCCTTTCTGACCCTTTTCCGTTTTTCCCTTCTTTTTTTTTTTTTTAAAGGCAACCCGCCATCACTCATCTTCTCTCTCGTCCAATGCCTTTTTAGCTTTGTCGTTCAGACCATCTCTCTTTCTCTCGCTCCCTGTCCCTGCATCCCTTTTCCTCCTGTCACCCCCCCATCTCCCCTTCTTTCCATCCACAATCTATCCTTTCCAATCTTCCCTTTTCCCCCTCTCTCTATCATGTTTCCCCCCCGCTCACACACTCACACTCTCTTCCTCTACCAGTAGTCATTCTACTTATAGCCTCGCCATAAATCAAGCTGTCATTCTCCGTCATGCTCGCTGCATCTCACTGGGGCTCATGGCACATGCACACACACATGCACGCACGAACACACACACATAAAAGGGATAGCAGCCCACACATACACAAGCTCAAAAGCAAGAATATACATATAGACCAGTATTATACAGATAACACACATGCGCTGCAAGTGTATAGGCTATACTGATTACAATAAAAAATACACACACACAAACACTTTCTTTTTTAATGTGACACAAACATACAGTTTTTGCACAAACTCCAGAGTCCAAAAAACAAGCTGATATGCAGGATATCACACAAACACACACACACACACACACACACACACACACACACACACACACACACACACACAAACACACATACACACACACGGAGCAGTTGAAACTGTCCCGAGATCTCAGGGCCCAACCACCACCTTAAATTCTTCACTCCTCTTTACCGGTTCACATCTCTGTACTGCTCACCCTTCTCTTAGGCTGATCTTCTAAAAATACATATACAAATTTTTACAAAAACTTCATGATTTTCATATATTAAGTAGTCATAATCGTAAGCTAATTTCACACACACGCGCGCGCACTGCAGGCCTAAACTTTCCAGGACTTTCCCGACAGAGGTGCAGGTGCAAATGCAAATGTCTGACGCAGCCACACTGGACATTGCTGTAATTAGGAAAGCTCATCTAGACTTTGACATAAAGTAACATGAAAACACAGGTGTTGCCAATGACATTAATGAAGGTTCTGTTCGTTAGGTGCAGAGCCTCAGTTAGCATCATTAGTATCACCTGTGTTTACATGTCAAAATGACTGCTAGGAAAAAAGGTCTATTAGCATGGTGGGTGGCAGAAGCCAGTGTTTACCCCATTTCCCCTGAAAGTTACAGAAACTAAAGGAAGCAAAGGGAAGCTCACTCTAAGGCCGAATCTCGCTTTGAAAATTGCTGGGGGGAAAAGCACGATAATGTAAATACGCGAGTCTACAAAACACATGTCCAGTCTTTTTCAGACTCATTAATACCTTTCTTCTATTATTCCTTTTCATGTACGCAGACTTTCTCTCGATACGTGTCCGGAAACACACTTTTAATAATCACACTTCCCCTTTGGCTGTTATTCAGACAGAAATTTGGATATTATTTGAAACAAGCAATAATAGCAGCATGTAAATGTATTGTGCTGAAGATATATTTGCTCTTTTTAAAACCACAGACCATCAGCTTATTTCCTCCTGTCCTTCCGTGACCAAAGCAAGAGCCTCATAAAGACCCCTAGGAGTTTGAGGATTTCATGGGGCTTTGTGTTTGACACTGTGTGTGTGTGTGTGTGTGTGTGTGTGTGTGTGTGTGTGTGTGTGTGTGTGTGTGTGTGTGTGTGTGTGTGTGTAAGATACATGTGGAATTCAAGGTCATGTAATCCCACGGCCTTCACTGTTATCCTGGACTGGCCTTGCATGCATACACAATCTTTAGACATTAAAAACATTCATACTGATACTTTGTGCGTAGTTGACAACTTATACATACACAATAATTCTTTATCTGGTGATATTGGATATTGTGCTTATTGGTAGTTAAAACATTTAAAAACCTGCCTGTGTAATTAATAAGCTAAAGCCACTGGCATACCAGACACACAGAAGGGGTCCTTTTGCATCTGTATCTGTACCTGGGTGCAACGTTAGCAACTCAGCACATCAGGTGGGATGCCTCCTTTCTTTTTTTTCTTTTTTTTTGAGTAACCTATTATCTTATTAATAAATCCTACTACTAAGAGAACTACTGACCAATCACATTTGAGCAGGCTGCTTGCAGCAAACACATTTGCCAAAATTCAGTTTGAATCCCTTTGGCTGTGGTCACTGATTTATTATTTTTCCATTAGATTTGAGTTGTCCAAGGTTGCTGTGGGCACTCCCATGATGCACTGAGCCTCTCTCCTCTGTTCCCTTTTTCTACAGTTTCATATAACTATTGCCTTTCCCCCCCAAACTGGTCGAGAAAGATGAGCTTGAGCATCCCTAACCGTCTCTCTGTGTCACACACATGAATTAAAATGTTGAAGCTTCTCTCATATTGCAACTCAAATATTGTGCTTCGACCCAGACGTGGATCAGGGTGCTTTATTTTCTCGTTCACAGGCAAACTACAGGGTGGTACAGCCCAGCGTCTAGCATCAGACTCAAATGCACTGTGATATGCAAACGACAGGTCAATCAATCAATAAACACATGTGTTAAAATGTACTAATGTATGCAAAATCTGTGCTTCAGATAGCTTCCTTTGTCTAATAATACCCAGCAGTAACTAGAGATCTAGTGCCAGCAACGACTTGTAACTCACAGACACAAATGCAAAGATATAGATTTCCAAGGTCGCATTTCAGACATTCACTACAGTATCTTATACAAGTCCCCCACTCTTTCTCTATGCGCTCCGCTGCTCTCCTCTTCCTCCTCTTCTGCATTCTTCTCTCCTCCTCCCTCCATCTCTTGCCACTGTCTTTCACACAAACCACACACACACTCACACACACACATAGTCTCTGGAGACATGTCCGTTGCTCTGACCTATCTCTCCTGGGAGTGCTGGCTGTCTGCCCGGCTCTCTTTTTTCTCTCTTGCTTCACACATTCTCCCTCCCTGCATCTTTCCTCCTCTCTCTGTGTCTCTCTGTCTATTGATCTATCTGTTTTTCTAATCTCCTTTTGTCTTCCCCATCTCTAATCCTCTCCTCTGTTGCATGTCTCCCCTGCTATTGCATCCTCTTATCTCTTTATCCTTTCTCAGCCCGATTCTGCACTTCTACTTTTCTACCCCTTTTTCACCCTCTCCTCCTTTAAAATCCGCTCCTTGCGTCTCTTTTCTCGCAATGCTTCTGCTTTACACATTCTCTGCTCCTATTGCTTTCTAGGCTTACAGGGTGCCAGTGTGGCTGCGGGGCTCAGCCCGGAGCTCTCTGCCCTGCTCGTGCTGCTTCCTGGGCACCGTGCCCACAGAATAGTTAGGCAGGACTGAAGAAGAGCTGGAGGGGTGCGCATGTGTGCGTTTGTATGTATCGAATGATGTGGATAGGGGGAGGGGTGGGACAGAGAAAGTGGATAGGGAAGAAAGATTGAAAAGAAAGGAGGAGGGGAGTTGTTGACAGGCAGAGAAAAAAGAGGCAACGACAGAGAAAGAAGAAATGATTTTTGATGAGTCACACTTTGCTAGCTGGAGTTTACTGTGCAGCACTCGGCGTGTGTTCAACAGAAAAATGTGTGTGTGTGTGTGTGTGTGTGTGTGTGTGTGTGTGTGTGTGTGTGTGTGTGTGTGTGTGTGTGTGTGTGTGTGTGTGTGTTTCAAACGACAGTAAAAGTTTTAACTATATTTAAAAAGAATCACTCTGCATTTATTACAACACATCTCAAATTTATCTACAGTCTTTTTTTGTTAATTGGTTAATTTAGTCAGAAATACTTTGATTTCTGCAGCAAATTCAGCAAACACCAAGAAAATCTAGTGATGTAAGCGAGGCGATTCCGTTAACTGTCTCAGAACTGCTGCAATTACAATTTGTGGGTATTGTCAAATTTTTTGGAGTGACTATTACTTGAAAAAAACTCATAAATGAGCAAAATATTCCAATCCCAAGGAGTCACATGCTGCTGTTCTGTCAGATGCGGCCATGATTCACTTGCTACTGCAATATTGCACACCTAGAAAGGACGGTCCACCTTTAAAGAGATATGAAGTCCATACTGGGAGGCTAGCAGCCTAAGCAGAGAAGCCCAGACATCCCTCTCCCCAGCCACCTCCTCCAGCTTGTCCAGGGAAACACCAAGGGGTTCCCAAAGTAGCTTAGAGATATAATCTCACCATCGTGTCCTGGGTCTGCCCCAAGACCTGCTCCCCAGAAGGGCATGCCAGGAACACCTTACCCTAGAAGCCCCCAGAGACATCCCGGTCTGAGGCCTGAACTACCTACAGTTGCACCTTGTACAGCCCGGCTAGCTCAGTCGGTAGAGCATGAGACTCTTAATCTCAGGGTCGTGGGTTCGAGCCCCACGTTGGGCGGAGCTGTTTTAGAACAAAATTAATTTGAGTTGGACCATATCACCACTATCACCCCCCATCCCTTGTATCCTCACAACAACCCCCTGTCATTGGCATTAATGCCCTTTGCTAATATATCACTTGCCAATCATGTCCAAGCTATCTCAGCTTTGCCTCTTCTCATTTTGATGCTGTGGGGGTGGCACTAACGCTTTCATCAGTTGGTTCCTATCGATGTGGCGATATAGAGGCCGATTAGTCCTCACCCTGTCTCTAAGGGAGAGGGCAGCCACCCTTTGGGGAAAGCTCATTTCTGCCACTTGTATCTGAGATTTTGTTCTGTCTCTCACTCCCGACCGTGTAACCATAGGTGTGGGTTTGTGATGAAGCCAACAGAACCACATCATCTGCAAAGAGCAGAGATAAAATCCTGAGGTTTCTGCCACCTTTGGCTTTGCCTAGAAATATAAAGATTGTGAACAGAATTGGTGACAAAGGGTAGCCCTGGAACCCTCCAACAGCCAGGCAACGATTGTACAGATACCAAAAACAATTACTGCTCAATTTAATATTGTTTACAAAAGGAAAAGTCAGGAGATTTTACACACGTATCAGGAAAATATACAAATGTGCAGGTTTTATGGATTTTATACATAGGGGGGAGCAAAATGGGCAAATTGCTATGGAGGAAACCAACTGCTGTGTTTGATACCGATATATGACATTTGGTACACACATGTAACATCCTGAGATATACAAAAAAAAAATCCTCTTGAGGCCATGCCCTAAACCCATCAGACTGTCAATTTACCATTACCAGCATTTACCATTTCTGGGTTTTCTACTTTAACAAACTCCTGCTAGACATGAAGTTTGACTTTTTTACTTACCTTCTACTTCTGCTTTTACTTGCTTGTTAAGCTTGGATCCCAACACCTTTTAGGTATTTGTGAGACTCCAGCAACTCTGACAACACTGCAGTATTTCATGCTCTGGCAATGAGAGTGGGCTGAAATAACTGCTACCAAATTAAAGTGGGGGAAACATGCAGTGCTGTTAATTTAACTTCTATTGCACACATTTGGAATGTTATCAGCGTGCTGAATAACCAGTTGCTATCAGTCCCATTCATATAGTCTGTAGATGGCTCCTCCACTTGCAAATAAGTAGTTATCACCTCACTCAGCGGTGGTTGTTCTGTGGATAAAATAGGTACTTCCAGGTTAAAATAGCAACACAATTCTAATTTTTGGATGCTGGACAATCACACATTGGTTCAAGATCCATTTTATTCACATTATATTTTATCACATTAAGTTGTTTACTTTTGTTTTCAGATGCTATTAAGATGAAGAAATAGCGGCTTTTAGTGTTAAAATAAATGCCTTTACCACATGAAGCATGCAAGCAGGCTTACAACATTTACCATCTCCTACATAAGCACTGCTGTTCCAACTGAGCTGGCAATGTGTACGGGACTGATAACAACTGATAATGGGCATTCTGTCAGGATGTGCTGCGGAGGACCCAAATGGAGGACAAGGGGAGACTGAATACTGAACAAAAGCAAACCTTTATTGTGGCTGAAGAAATTTCCCAAAACACATAAAGGAAGAAAGAGGGAAAAACAAAGAATCCACACTGGAAAAACACAGAAACTCACAGAGTGGACAGCACAGCAGGGGATCTCTCTGATTAGGGATGAGCTATGAGTAGGTGGGGAAAACAATGCAAAGGCGGAAACTGTGAAGAAAACAGGAGGGAAGACAAGGAGCAAAAAACTGCAATGATAGAGACAGAGAAACACTGGGGATAAAAGGCGATTGAATTTGTAACTGCTCCAGTTTAGTTGTTCATGTTCAGACACAGATCAAGCACACAGCCCGGCTAGCTCAGTCGGTAGAGCATGAGACTCTTAATCTCAGGGTCGTGGGTTCGAGCCCCACGTTGGGCGGAGCTATTTTAAGCCCAAAAAAGTTAGAGCTCACTGTCATCGCTCTTTATCCCTCTTTCCCTTACATTCTCATAAAAGCCCTGTGTCATCCAAGATGGCCAATCTACCTGCAGAGAAAGGTGTGGCACCACCAGTCTGTGAGCCCTTTCTGTCAGAGAAGAGTTAAGTAGAGCTGAAGTGAAATTCAGTGTTAAAAACAATAGAAAGGGTTCACTGCAGCCAGTCTTCGCTTTTCGTACTGAATATGTGGTTTGTTTGTTTTTTCCAATGTTTGTAGTTCAATAGAACAACAACAAAATCAAAACAAGCCATAACTCATGAGATTTAAAAAAACAGGACCATGAAAATTTGAAGACAATTCAGAGGAACTGGCAGGCAGACCGCAGGTGGATGAAGTAAAAAAGAAATCATATGAGAGAAGGAAATTTTTTGTTTCACCCAAGGGCTCTGGACCTCTGTGTTTAACCTCCCTTCTACAGATATAACCAATAATTTAATTGTTTTGATGTTTGATTGTAAATGTAGCGCTCCTGATGACTACACTACATCAGATATAAATGTCCATAGTGACATTACATAATAAGGAAAGGCTTTGATAAACAGTAACCAAACTTACAGGCTGAACATCGGCCAGAAACACCTTCTACCTTTGTTTTGGGCTCCTTAAACTTGACTGATCTTATTTCCTGTTTGATGTGCATTCTGTACGGGCGACTGCACTTAAATTGATGCTAATGGCGAGAGACTGAATGACAGAGAGAGCATCACCACACCTGTAACCAGCTGCATGCAGAGAAATGCAATTCCCCTGCTGGTCACTAATGGTACGGCCCTGCTGGAGTGGAAGCAAATGGCCTGGACCCAACCACGCATGATGGGAATGAAGAAGGGGAGGAGGATACTGGTCAGGCAGTGGTAGAGTGAAAGAGAGGAAGATGTAGTAAAGAAAGGTTGTAGGAAGAATAGCTGCGATTTTTTATTTGATCAAAGTGACCAGGACAAAAAGGAAATCCACAGAGGATGATGGGCAAGCGAGTGGGGGAGGATTCACACCAGCGCTTAAATGCCGCCTTCAACTGCCATCTCTTCGTAGCACTGATTATCTCCTCCATCTCCTGTCCTCGCATTCCTATCTCCCTCAGTTTTCCTCCTGCTGTATCCTTTCATCTCCCCGTTTAACCTCTCACCCCTGCCCGAGCCTGCCTCTCTTCTGCTCTGTTAGGTGTCCAGTATCTCAGAGAGGAGCCCCAGTGATGCAGTGCCCTCTGTCTGCGTTCACCGTTACTGCAGCAGCAGCTCGTTTGAAAACTTCAGCCTCTGTAAACCAGCAGAAAGTCCTCTGACGGTGAACATTTGAGTGCTGTAGCTTTAGAGCGTTGTGATTTATGGCAGCTGTGGCTCGTAAAGCCACATAAAAAACAATTATAAAGCGAAACAGCGCCATAAAATTGTGATAAACTTCAGATGTTACAGACAAGAAAGCAACTTGTGACAGTGTAAAACGTGATGAATGACCGTTTAGCAAGAGGCTGCTTCATATAAAGGCATTTTTTAAGCCGAGGTCCTGCTGTCACTGCACCACGACACGACGGACCCCTGAACATTAACTGAAGGTGATGACAAACACAATTCTGATCTCGATTCAGGCAGCATGTACGCCTGACAGACAATGCGGCAGCTCAGCAGTGGCAGACGCTGATGTGAAATATATGCTGCCGGATGTGTTAAAATATGCAGGATAAAAAAAATTCAGGGGCTAAGTGTTTTAACCCTTTATGCCCGAAGATTAGCAGGGTTTAAAAGGTTTGTGAGCTGCTGCCCAAAACAGCCACTGCCAACAGCTTTATGAAGCAGTGCTAGGATATCGTTACTGTTTCACTGCAGTTTGTTAATGCACTCCAAAGTACAGTCACTAAATTGTCTTTTTTTAACAAAGCGTTTGCAGAGATTGCTTTGTCTTGATTTTCGTTTAAAGGATAATTCAAACTCTTTTTTTCTCTTTTCATTAACAATCTCATTAAAGAAATGGATTAAACAGTGACAGTGTTTTCATTTTAGCATTGTGAAATGATGTTGGTGAACAATTTACTCAATTAACTGCAGGCCCTGGCCTCTGTTGATGTTCAGTGCGGGGTATAAAGCAGCCCGGAGTCATAAAACCTCAAAGAAAGTGGACAAACATAGGTGAAACAGTCTCCTCGTTATCCAGAAAGCTCATTTGGCAAAGAGTCAGTGTCCTCTTTCTTTCCTCTTTTTTCTTTATAACGCAATGCAGTGCTCTGCTCCTGTCTGTCCAGTCTACAAAACCTCAGCAACAATCACTTCCTAATAAATCACTTCAGCCAATCAGTGATGGATGTGTTTTTGAAAAACAAAAATTGCGCACGTATTTGTGTGTAAATCAATGTCGTGTGCTCGCTCTGTGATTTTTCCCCCTCCCACCAGACAATGCACTAATGTTTTGTTGATCCTTCTGCACACACACACACACACACACACTGCAGGCAAGAGTGCACGATAAACACAAGGAGGATGCTTAGAGGAGAGAGACTGGGAAAAAAGAAAATAAAGGAATTCTTGAAGAAAAAGGTAGAAAGAGGGAACAAAACAAAGATTCACGACTAAAATGACATTTCTTTCTTTTTTTCTTTTTTGTTTTGCCATCAGAAACAAGATAGTGGGAATAAATTTCTGATTTAATCCCCCGCCCCTCGCCTTCGTCCCATGAGTGTGTGTGGGTGTGTTGACAGATTTGGTATTGCCTCAGTTCAGAGATTGGCTACAGAAAAACACACTCAGTAATTATCTAGAAAGAACACCTGGGCACTGGGAATCTCATTATATTGTAACCACTCCTCCAACACACACACACACACGGAAGAAAATACACAACAGAGTGAAAAGAGACCAAAAAATAAAGGATGATTTTTTGCATAAAACAGAAAATCAAAAGACAAGATGAAAAATAGCAAGAATTCAAAAAACACCTACATACACGGAGAGTGAGGAGCCTTTCTAGTTTTAAGAGCTTGAAACTCACTGTTGTGAGACTTTGTGGATCATACGCTGGCGTTTTATTATGCGGTAAGACTCACAAACAAGCGAAACCCGGCGATGGTGAAGGGATCATTTGAATTCATCTGTTGCCATTTCTCTAGCTGACTTTCTTTATTCCACGCGGTTTATATATTTTTTACAATTCTGCAAAGCACAAAGAAAACCGCAGTGACTGCAAAGTGATCCAAATCCGTGATGCATAAAACACAGCGCTGCAATTATTAAGTCATACAACACTCTTGTGTTCTGGTTTTTATTCCCTTCATGTTTCCTTTGATGTGCTGCAGTAGCAGATCTTCACCAGTAAGAGGCAGAGTTTCCTCTCATCTGACTGACTAAACCTCACTCATTACCATCACTCTTTCTTTCTCTTCATCTGGACTTGTGCTTTCCTCTGCCCTTTCTTTCATCCATCTCCCTTTACATCCAACAGTGCTCATTATCAATTTTATGAAAATGTTTTGCATTTGCTGTAAACCAGCTCGCATCCTCCAAATGGGAGTCAAGTTGGGGGGTGTGCGTGTTTGTGTGTGTGTGCAAAGGAAAACCCTGCTGATGTGAACAGATGCATTCATTGCTGTGTTTTGACAGGCTGACAGCGGCCAGAGTGAGATGACCAAAAAGGGTCAACAAACAAGCGACCCACCAGACACACACACACACACACACACGAACTGTGTCCGGTCATCTAAGGTAACATGGCCAAAAAAATAGATCAGTGTGAAAAACTTGATTTTTTAAAACATCTTAATGACACAACAAGGGGCATATCAAACCTCTAAGCAAGTTTCTTCTAAGAGAGTTTATTAAACACTTCCATCAGAATAAAAAGTTCCAAGCCGATTAAGGACAGGGCGATTTACCTTTTCAGAAACTGGTCAAACAAAACTTATCATTAAACAACAACAACAAGGGTCGTGGGTTCGAGCCCCAAGTTGGGCGCAAGATTTTAGAACACAACACCCCTGCACATGTCCACGCCATCTAACCCTCTAACTAATAGGCCTTTTCCACTAGTGCCTTCACTCAGTTTCAAACATTTTCCATTCAATTGGGTACCACCTGATGTGCATGGTTATAGCGCCGTGGCCAAAAGTGATGTCATATGTATGCCACAGACACACAACAATGGAAGACGTCGCAACGATGGTATTCCTGCGGCTTTTTGTCAGACTTAGGGACCATGGTGCTTGTTTTTATGTGGCCATTTTGCCATTGCTGTGCTTCAAAAATGGTGGTTTTGACTTTTGTGAAGGAGCATCTCTTATGACTCATCGAGTGACGCCACTGACTAACCAATCGGTGGCATGCAGTCTCTTGACAAAGCATTTTCTTCACTATCACTCTTGCTGCTATCCTTCTATTCAATTCAGTTTTAATGATCTAGCACCAAATCACAAAAACAACAGACCCCGGGGGCTTTATATTGTAATGTAAGGTCATTTTATGTAAGGTAAAGACCCTACAATAATACAGAGAAAATGACAACAATCAGATGACTCCCTAAAAGCAAGCACTTTGGTGACAGCGGGAAGGAAAAACTCCCTACTATTAACTGGTGCTACAGCCCGGCTAGCTCAGTCGGTAGAGCATGAGACTCTTAATCTCAGGGTCGTGGGTTCGAGCCCCACGTTGGGCGCGAATGTTTTTAGAGTAGACTTCAAATAACTGAAAAACAGTATTAAGTGAGAATGATGGGCCGTCCACACAACAGACATTTGGTTCTAAGAATGCAGAGCACCTCTCCGTACACCGAGTCCAGCAGTAATGATGTATTACAGTAGAAGACTGCCATAATAATAAAGAGCAGAACTAACTGCAATGCCCTTTTATAAACAAAAGTTAATATAAATCAATTAAGAGGTGAAAGAGTTCAAACAACTACTACTATGTCAAACTGGTCTTGGATAGAGTCCTATGGTTAATGCTCAGTCCTATCACTATCCACACATGCTGACGGACATTTTTTTAACAGTACATTGACATATTTTTTAATTAAAAATGGGAATAGGGAAACTGCTCTGCCTCATGAGTGTGACAGTATTAATCTTCGTTGTACATTTTTTGACAAAAATAGAAAACGCCTTCATTAGGGTTTCAGCCAAAATAGTACTGAATCACTATTCAGAAGTACCGAGGCACACGGAGACGAAGAGAACAAACAAAGAGGAAACTAGGAAAGCGGGACAGAGTTAAAGTGAAATGAGAACAGACCTACTGTAGTGAGCATGTGCTAAATAAAATGCTTGTTTGAGTTTTTGTTTGTGTATTGTCTATATCTTGCGTATATGTGTGTGACTGGCTTTCAACCTCAGTGCAGGTGTGTTGTTGATAGTTTTATCAGTGCTGGATCAGGGCAACTGAGGAGAAGGGAAAATGAAAATTTTGTTGTTTAGATTTACTGTATGTGCAGTAACACAGTTTTATTTCAAGAAACTTTCTCAGGTGTGCAGACTGCAGGTCACATGTTCCAAACTGAGGGCAGGGTAATGTTTCCAACACTGATGTCTTGATGTATTTTCAAGTAAACGAACACTGATAATTCTCAGTTACACAGAACTATAAAATACACAGTTTCACAGTCAGTTTAAACTGTTTTGCATTTAATTTGCATATGAAAAAACTACAAATATATGAAGGTGAAATTGGTCAATTTAAAGTGAAGATAAAGGAGACAACTTCTGGTTTCCTGTTTCCAGTACAGCAACCAGTCACGACAACCATACACAGGCATTAAACATCATCAACCGGACTTAGACATTTGAGTGTCCCAAAGAACAATATTACAATATGAACACCTACCAGATAATTACATAAAACATTGTCGATATGATGAAATGCCGTACAGAAAGAAGTGCTCGTGTACATTACACTTACAGGAGGTGTTCAGCCACAGAAACCCACATCATGAAGTTACGAGCGCACTGTTTTGCGCTGATGTTAATGCCAGAGGAGGTTTGGAGCTCTGCAGTTATTGAGTCAGCACAGTGTTGACAACTTTTACACACTATGCACCGCAACACTGACAAATGATACTTTTGATGATAGAGGATTTTAATGAAAGGCTTCTAAATGAGATGAGGCTCCATGGTTTCTACATTTTGAAGGTTTCATGTTAACATTTTGGCCTTGTTGGTTTTGTAAATACTAGTTTCACCAACCGAAACTGAAGCAAACATTTACACACAACCCGGCAAAAGGTGACAGTTAGCAGACAGCCGTCCGCTACAGCTGCTTGTAACAGTACATCAATCGATCAAAGCACCCACGCCCTGATTTTAAGCTGCATCATCAAAATAGGTGAATTTTAAACAAATCACACGGTTATTATGAAGGGGGGAATTAGCTAATTCTTTGTACTAGGCTGTAAACATGCTATTTTCACAAGGTGTTCATGTTAACTGTTGAGTTTATGGGCATTGGCTCACTTTTGGAGCCTGCCTCAAGTGGCTATAAGAGGAACTGCAGTTTGTGCCACATCTGAGTTGCTTTCATTTTTCGACCGCAAGTTGAAGACTCTTCAAAAGTGAAATAAACTGATAATTAATACTAAGAGTTATAGTCTATACTCATAGTTGGCTCATCATAAATTCTATTGTCATGGGTTGAAAGCATGTGAATCTATGGTGAGGAGAGACATTTTCTCCTTTTCCTAGTTAGTTAAGACACAACAGTGCTCAGTAGCTGGTGTTGTGTGTCTTGTGGCGGCATGGTGTGCGTCTCTCTCCGGATTTATAAAATGGTTTCAGGCCCTGTCAAGTGCCCAATAAACCACTTTTACTATTAGTGTAGGACACAGCTAGCATACAGCTGCTGACCACTGCTACCACTGACCATACACATCCGCATACGCTGACACACTGAGGCTGACATGCTCACACACGTACGAGCGCACAGACAAGCGGGGCCAGTCACATACTTGCTGGTCAGACACATTTTTAGGGCTGCTGGAGTCGGGATCTGAGCCAAGCTCTAACCCCATCTCACTCCACCCTGTTGCCCCGAATGACATCATGTCATATCCTGAACCGCCGACTCAGAAGGGCCAAACACACACACACGCACACACACTGCCTTCACCTTGTAGTACAGAACTTTTTGGAGCATCAGCCTTATTAAAAACTACAGCATTAATAAGTAATTTTTAAAACACTGTACGGCAGTGCAAACGATGCATGTAGCCACTGTAAGGTCCTCCTGTCCTGTTTTTAAAGTTTTCTCACCGTCACCATTTGAATTTTCCGCACGATATGACCTGAAGTGCCCGAGGGCGCAAATACATCAGGAAATTACTCACTGAGGTCACAGATAAATGGCTGTTTTTCAATGGTCTTTTTGCAAGCACAAGAGTCGCCCCCTGGTGTCCAATAAACAGAATGTAGGCTTCACTAAACAGACCTAGAAGTTGCGCGTCTTCTATGCTTATTGATTTTTTTTTTAACCATACCTGAGCACATCGCATGACGCATATCAGGCGATGTGCTCGTGAATAATATCACTGTAATGTCATATTACAATCAGTCACAGCATGTCTGTGGATCATCCATGCAGCCCGGCTAGCTCAGTCGGTAGAGCATGAGACTCTTAATCTCAGGGTCGTGGGTTCGAGCCCCACGTTGGGCGCAAGATTTTTCTCAAGTCAATGGAAAAACATGTACTTCCGTGAGATCATGTGCACACAGTTAATGTGGCAAATCATGCTAATCTGCATTTCACACCTCTCATAAATGAGGAATTTTCGGATGACAAAATAGTTTTTGCTAATATTTTATAGGGCATTTATTTTACAATACAAAGCAACTTTGTTAAAAAAAAAATGTGTCGCTCGGTTCGCGACACAATTCGTTTTTAAATTTTAAAAGAGTAAGTTGCGAACCTCTTCACTGAAATCAAAAATACATCAGGGGAGAACTGGAGGGTTACACACTGAGAAGAATTCCAAAGATTCAATACAGCCAATCAGAAATAAGAGTTTAAAACAGCAGCTCTTCAGCTAGAGAGCCGAAGAGGCCATCCTCTTCAAACTGACCACCATCTGTGTGTGAGAGAGAGTCCAACTTAGTCATTAGTGCTCCTGGAAGGCTGAAATACACACACGTGTGTCACGTAACACACTGAGTGCAGACAATCCATTCAAAAACTTAAATTTGATTATTTTCACTTTACATGAATCACATGTTTGAACAGCCACTTTAATGAAATATTCCCAATTCCTATTCCTATTCCCAAATCTACTGCTTCTGAACACGTGGGACACACACAAACACACACAGACCTTCTTGAATGACCTTGAGGACCCATTTGTGCTTGCAGACAAGCCATCTTCTCAAATGTCTAGTGCGGAGACAAATACACATACTCACTTACTCCCCTTCCCTAATTACCGAGTCCCAGGGGATGAGACACTCAAGAGGCGCTTCAGTCAAAGAAAAGGTCTTTCTCACCAGTTAGAGGGCAGACAGGCGGAGAGAGGTAAATGAATGAGAAGATGTTCAGAATACAGATTTGCTGGCACCCAAGTATATTTTAACTGCTCCACAGTTTCCACATGTTACTGTTGCATAAAATCGGGTGAGTCTAAAAGTCTGGTTCACTGCTCACCAAACCCAAACCAAACCCAAGTTGAGAACATGAAGAAAAGTAAGAATAGATGAGGCACGTGAAAATGAAGGCCCTGAGTGAAACAGTGAGGGGGATGGAAGAGAAAGAACAGAAGTTGACTGAGACGGGAGGGCGGAGGAAGAGAGATTATCTCTCTCTAATGGCTAACTTGTTGACAGCAACACTTTTCAGCACCCCTATCTACACATCTAATGTTACTATCTATCCTGAAACACACACAGAGGCACACACATGCACACACACACCACCTCTCCTCTTGCAAGGTTTATCAGCCCGGCTGTCGGCTCGGGCCACATTTCATGTGGGTTTCGGATTTTAAAACCATGAGAAACACAAAGTGAGCCGGAGACGTCACTGCCAGAGACGACCTCGACATTCTCTCAGCTCGTCTGCAGCCATAACATCGTCGAACATGAATCTGATCTGAGCCCGCTTTCAGATCCCAGGCAGACGGTTAAAAAAAAACCTCATCATCCTCTGCTAGGTCACCTTCTTGCAAACATGTCTCGGTTACAACACCAAGCTGCATTTGTCACCAGTTAATTTAACTTGTCTTTATAAATGATAATAAACTGCTTTTGGCTGCTCCATTATTCACAAGGGGTCACCACAGCGGATGGATGTGTCTGATTTGGCAGATTGTTTTAGGCTGGATGTCCTTCGTGACACAACCCCAAAGGTGGACATGAGAGAGTTTGAGGATTTATCCTCTCTCTTTTTCCTTTAAACAGAAATGTGCCACAATTGATTCTGCTGAAATATGAGTATGAATTTATTTCTGTTTTGTAAGGAATGAAAAAGACACATCAGCCTCAATAACACTGCTAGACTATACAGCTAAAGTTTAAGGAGTTTATTATGAGAGAACACTTAATGGATATTAAAGTTATCCATGAATTTGGGATGAAAGTGTATGTGAAGAACTAGACAATAAGGTTAACCCAGATGCTATTCTTTATGTTAAATGGTTTACTTTTCCCATTGTTAGTGGTCAACAGTCACCATAAAAACTTGAAAGTGCATAGGTCAGTGAGTGTCTCATTAACATGAACACACACAGAAACTTCTACATAAGGACACAAGAATCCATATTATCAAGACATTTAGATACACTTTCATAGTGCTACGGAACATTTAGATCTCACTAATGAACAATCCACCCTTTATAGACACAAAAAAGAATTTTTTAATCATCATAGCAAAAATATAGAGAGTTGCATGTCCTGTTTTTACCATTTCATCTCCATTATATTCTCAAAGGCTAGAAAACTTGGATAGTCTGCTATGGTTTCCCATTTCGATGCATTTTTACCTGCTGATTGCACAGCTGGTCTCGAAAATACAGCTGTGAAACTAAATTCAGAGGCCACAAACTGTATCATAAGGTAGATATTCAGTCAAAAAAGAAAAAGAAAAAATAACATTCCAGCTGGTACATCCAAGACTTTCGCGCAAAATAGGGAGAGACTCCTGGTTCAGTGAGTTTTACGCTGGGCAGCAAAATGAAATGGTGAACCAACATTCCCTCACAGTTACAGTCGGACTTAGATGCCATCCAGTCCTCTGGTCCAGATGAAGGCAGAGCAATTTCTCTAAACTGAGAGAAACATTTGTGCAACATTTCGACCAAAATAGTTCTGGTCTGCACCGCAAAGCGAGAGGGCTGCCTTCATTTGGGCCGACGGGGTTGGCACACGCACAAACGCAGAAACAGACACACTCTGCATTTCACCACTGTCATGTGCAAGCCAAATTCAATGAAATAAGCCCATTCTGCAAGTAGACTGTGACAACGGAAACATCGAGGGGACAAAAAGTTCAAATGGAACAAAGTCCCAAATGTTTTCACACTGACTTCAGATGTCCTGTTCAGAGAGCGCAGGAACGGCGAGATTTCAAGTTCAGATCTATGATTTGAAAAACCACATCCACTCTTGCAAAGTTTGAGTTTTAAAGTTTCCTCATCTTGTGGGACAAAGATCAAAGTCAGAAAAGAAACATGACACTGTAAAACTATCAGAAGTCATGGCACAATCACTGAAAAGTTAAATCACACGCCTCAAATCCACCGCTAACATTCCCATTGTGTACTTTGTGTTATCACCTCGTAAAGTATTTAAAACGAATGCTCTTACCTGGTGTGTTGTGCTGGATTAACGTCGTTGATCGGTTGTCCAAGAAAACTTTCTCCACCCACCATCAGAAGCGCTAACGACCAAAAATTGTTACTCTCTGTCCGGTTGGGAAAGTGCAGACAGATCGCTGTTTTCAATGGAAGGAGATATCCCGTTCGGGAAGATCCCACAGCAGCACACTTCACAGTCTGACTTTCACTCCTCGATGTCACACGAAAGTCGTTGTTTGAGTAAAGAAAGAGCAAAAGAACAAAGGAAAAAAGTTGATTTGTGGGAATGTACAGAGGTTTGCGACTGACAGTATCCAGAAGTCCCGACAGAAAAGAGTGGCACTCGCTGCGCTGTGAGCTGTGCTCTCAGCAACAGGTGTCAGAAATAAAGTGAGATTTTTTTCACGGCCATCACAAGTTTCCAAACACTCTCCAACTAATTACGCACGCAGGGAAAAGGGGAGGAGGAGGAGGAGGAGAAGGTGGTGGTGGGGAGGAGGGAAGCAGAGGGGAGGGTGCTCCGCAAAGTTTTTACGCGTCGAGAAACAGAAGGAGAAGTGGAATGAAACAATAGAGCCCAGAGCGCGCGCTCTCTCTCCCTCCTCAACAACTGCGCTTATGTGAAAACTGCCCGCCTGGCCACCGGAGGAGAAAAGGAGACGGAGGCGTAAAAGAGGGAAAGGAGGTCGTTTTACACAGAATGAGAAGGAAAGATTCGCCTCTTTGAGAGTGTTTTTAACCAATGGGTCTCCATTTGGAGTCCATTAAACTCATAGCCTTTAAAACAGGGCTTTTACCCCTGAGTCTGGCCCCTCTCGCTATATTCTTACAAATAAACTTCACTGCAGTGAGTTTATAGGGCGAAAACTGTTGTTGGGTCAGCTATCTGATTGCGTTTCAATTTTAAAGGACTGTGTTTTATCAGACTGTGTGCACAACATTAACGTCACTTCAAATAAAAAATGATTGATCAATCAATGTAAAAACACCCGGCTTTTCAAACTCCCGACAGAGTTGAGTGAAAATCAGCCCCCGATTGTGCAGCGGACTCAAGAGTTTTTGCAGTACCGCAGGTTGTTAATGAAGTCATTTTTTGATGGCACAGGACTCTGGTAATTTTCGATCTTAAATAATTTTTATTTACTAAGAGGCAGGCATAAAGAAAGCACTTCTACAACTAGAAAGCATAGCAGCACGCCAAATCCAGCTTTAGCTTACGGGAAAATACATTTAATAGCATAAAAGGTGTTGTGCCGATGTTTATCTGTGTGTTCTTTGTGTAATGTCTCTGCTTATAACGGTAAATAGATTATTATCAACAAACAGCTATATATAAAAGTTATTATACCTGCTTTATAATACAATTAAAAAGTCAATTTTTGGCTACTTGAAATATTCTTCTAGAACTGTTATGTTTGTACAGTTTCTGCTGCCCTCTTGGTCAGATCTTTCTTTAAAAATTTGATATTTTTAACCTTTCAATTACACTTTTTACCTGGGTAAATAAATCCATCCATCCATTTTCCTCCGCTTATCCGGGGCTGGGTTGCGGGGGGCAGCAGCCCAAGCAGAGAAGCCCAGACCTCCTTCTCCCCAGCCACCTCCTCCAGCTTGTCCAGGAGAACACCAAGGCGTTCCCAGGCCAGCCGAGAGATATAATCTCTCCAGCATGTCCTGGGTCTGCCCCGGGGCCTCCTCCCAGTGGGACATGCCCGGAAAACCTCACCCATGAGGTGCCCAAGAGGCACTGTGGAGGAGCAGCGGCTCTACTCCGAGCGCCTCCTGAATGCCCGAACTTCTCACCCATCTCTAATTGGGTGAGAAGAAGGGAGAGGCCAGCCACCCTTCGGAGGAAGCCCAAGAAGAAGATAAATAAAGGTTATACAAAAGTCGCTTTTAACAAACTGATGGCAGCTCCTACAGGAATGTTATTTGTGGCTCAAAATGACCCGATATCAATCATGATAGATATGTTTGACACATGCTTCACAGATTATAGGCCAACAAGTCATTTACAACAGTTTAAATACAGGCAAACACTTTTTGGCACGGCACTCTGGATACATTGTCATGATTATCCCATTTATACTGCAGACCTAATCTGCTCTGGAGAAGGTTAAGTCTGGAGATGACCAATCAGTTCTCTGGAAAATTGCATCGTAATTACTGGAAGATTAGTCAGACATCTAGTAAGAGGGCAAGTAGGGGTAAGGGTAAATTCTTAGACTATCAGCTTTATTTCTTGATTTTTCCTCCTGGTACCTGCAAACAATTTTACAACTCTCTATTATTCTATATGCCTCAATATATAATCCTAAAACGTGGGTTATACCGGTGGACCTTCTATCAAATTTTTCAAGCGCATAATTCCATGTTTTAATTTTGTTCTACTTATTCTTTACTTGCTCTCAGACCATTAAACACCACTGGGGTTGCAGATGAAAGAATAAGAATGCAAACTTTATCATGCACATCCAGATATAACCTTAACTCACACGGTCAGCATTTCATGCGGCCTTTTCTCCCTGCTTCAAACAGTATAAACTTCAGTCTTTTTTTGTAAAATCAGCCACTCTGCTGCCAGTCGACTTATCCATGTCTGTGACTAGTCAGCCGCTGCAACACTGCCCTATTCGTTTGAATGGACTTGCAACTAAACTGATAAACCCTGGGTTAACTTATTCAGGTAATAACCACATTCATGTGACCAGTTGGCCTGACTGCCAGCATTAGGGTAAGTGAAACGAGTTAACAGAAGAACTTGCTACCCACTACAGAGCCCAGGACGTCCAAGGTCAAATGTACCAGAGACAAAACAGGTCTTTTATTTTAGCAGATAACAGAATGTCACAGAGCAAAAGCTAGGATAGCCCCTCGACAGGTCAACAGTCCATTATATAGCTGGGCATTAACATACGCCACCTAAAAAGCATGCTACAAGAAGATGTGTGTGTGTCCCTCTAACTCATGGTTCTAATCAACATTCGAAACAGATTCATAGCCCAAAGCAACGTGTGAAACCAGAGGGGTTAGTGAGCAATCTTTAACTTAAAGTCAGAGTTGTCTGTGTCAGGAAAGTGGTTCTCTTATTACCGAGGTAAATCACCATGGTTACTCATACTCAACCTGCTCGGGAGCAGGTTATGTTTCAGTTTAGAGCGCCACATTTTCACTGATTCTTTTATTTACAGCCGGTTTTAAGTGTAGATTGTCGGCCGGGGGAAGGTTTATTAATGTTTATTAATAAAATGTTAATTTTATACAAATATATAAAAAAAGATATAAATATATAAATGTTGGATCTAATCTGCTGCTAAGGGTATCTTACACTGCTGGAATAGTAGAGCGCAGATTAGAAACTGGATCAGGATGTATATCACATATATAACTATTCAGTCAATCAAATCAATTTCACTTTGAAGGCGGGAAGGAAAAACTCCCTTTTAACAGGAAGAAACTTTCAGCAGTGTCAGGCTCAGGGAGGGCCGGCCATCTGCTGTGACTTTCTCTGAAGAAAAGCAAAAGGAGAGTTAATTATATCGTTTATCAAAGAGGAAACAGTCTAATCTTTAAAGTAGAGAGGGTGTCTGTGTAACAAATCCAAACTGGAAGCTGGTTCCACAGCAGAGGGGCCTGATATCTGAAGGCTCCGCATCCCATTCTGCTTTTAGAAACTCTAGGAATCGCAAGAAAGTGAGAGTGAAGTGCTCTATTAGGGTAATATAGTACTATGGGGTCTTTAAGATATGATGGGACTGATTATTTAGGACCTTGTATGTCAGGAGAAAGATTTTAAATTGAATTACAGATTTAGCAGGGGTCCAATAAAGAGAGGTCAGTATAAGAGAAATACGAGCTATTTCTTGTCCCTGTTAGTATGCCCACTGCAGCATTTTGGATTAACTGAAGACTTTTCAGGGAATTTTAAAACAACCTGACAATAATGAATTATAATAATGCAGCTTAGTGATAATGAATGCATCAACTATTTTTTTTAGCATGGATTACTGACCTATACTAGGCTATGAGACAGTAAGTAAGTAGGTTTAATGATTCAGAGCAGCAGTTATGTTAGAATAAAAGAGCAACATTACAATGTATTAACTCGAACCTGGTTCTGCTGTGTAAGGACCTGCCTTACCGTAGTTGTTTTTCTGACTGCTTCGGTTGTAGGTATACAAGTGAAAAGTGAGGCAACATCAAAGGACACTATGGCTTTGTATGGAGTCAGCATAAGTTTGTGGACTTTGTTGGTGAAGTCAGCGGATGATGTGTCTTCGGAAGTCCATATATACAGGGTGTGGTATTGCCAGGGTAAGAGCCGTACTAAGGTTGTTCCCTTTTAAGTTGTAGCTGTAGTTGTAGTTACTTATGGGGTCTTCCCATATGAAGACCCCACAAGTAACTATGGTGCACCTCCCCACTGACTGGTAGTCTGGTGATGCTCTGGTCTTTATTTGGGGATGTAATAGGCTCCTTTTCTTGAATGGTGAGGTTGGACTTTTGCACTTTTATTGGACTTTCATTCTGATTTGCTCTGCTTCCGTTTGTGTTAGCTTATTATTTCTTATCACTGTGATGAGATCCATTATGGGCAGCTGTTGTGGAGATATTGAGCTCTTTGGCGAGCACGTCCTTTCCACGTTTAGTGAAGTCCGTTCGATCCTGTCTGTCTTTAGTTTTTATTTGCAGTGTTTGTAATTTCCATTTTCATCAAGCTTACGAGTACCTTGACCTGGATGACTAAAAACATAGAAAGACAAGAAAATGCTTAGACATTTTCCATATCACCAGCTGAACAAACAAAACTTTAGTGACAATTTGAGCAGAGTTTGCTGTAATTTTATAGCTGGAAATCATTCAAAACACTTTCATGACACAGAAATATCTGACTTTAAGCTTATGATTGCTCCCTAACCCGTTAAATATTGCTTTGTAGTAAAGACCTAAGAGGAGGTCACCAGCTCCAGCTTTTAGATCAAGGAGAGCACAAATTATTTTATTTAACCGACAACCCTGGTAGACCAATAAAACACTAAAATTAAACTCAAAATTCTGAAAACAAGACGTCAGAGTATATTTCAAGAACCTCTACTATTACATATTTTAAAAAAACCCACACATCAAAGGTAATACAAGAATTTATACCACTGATTCAAACTCTTCCAACATTATCCAGGTATTTGTTGAAATATATATATATATTTTTTAATAATCTAATCATAATTTATTTGTGATTAAGAAAATGACACTGCCAAACAGCATGCTGAACAATGGTGGCTTGGAAGCAATGAGGAAACTTGCCTGATAGACAGAGGGAGTTGGGTCTTGATTATGCTCCCTTGGTGACACAGACATGGATGGCTGGAGACCCGACAGCCAAGTAGTCACTCCTCTTATACGTCTTTGAAGTCCATCGCCTAAGGCACCTGCACAGTTAGTGCATTGTAATGTAAATTCTCCAGGGACAAGTTTCCATGTTCACAAAAAAGGTGCACAGGCAGACACTTGAACAGACCCTCATGGTCGCCATCTAATAATAAAATTGACATAATGTGGCGAGACATTATAAGAGTCGCCGACAGAGTGTGTGACTGTTGCTTACCTAAAGGGCTGTAGGTAAAAGTTGCTGTCAGGAGAAGGCTTTGGACTAATACCTCACACCTAGTCACTGGGATTTGTGCAGCACATCTTAATCTACTCACCCATCCTGCAAACATGCAAGAAAAATTCTTCCAAATTCAACCTGGCAGGTAAAGCTATGTCAGGCCGTGCAATGCATTTAAAGTCAAACGTCGGTAAACAAATTCATTTTTATGCCTTTTTACTTTTTCTGAAGTTTTCTTTAAAGGCATTACACATGTTGCAAATCACCATCAAAACACTGGATTCACCTTTGGTTCCAATCTTCACAATAGAAACAATCTTTATAGTATCCAGACATGCACTGCATTTAACTGAGTAAATCCATTCTTAATAATAACAATAATAATACATTTTATTTAAAAATAGCGCCTTTCAAAGCACCCAAGGACACTGTACAACAGATAAAAACACAAAAACTGGAAATATACACAATAAAAGAATAAAGAATAAATCCATTCTTGGGCATGAAACCTTTGGTTAGGCAAACCTTACAAGCAACCTTTATCTAGCGTATGATTTTATTTGATTCTATGCAGATGACAGTGATTGCTTTGTGTCATTTCATGAGGACACAGTCTACATCAGGGCTGCCCAATCCCATTTCTCGAGAGCTACTATCCTGCAGCTTTTAGATGCATCCCTACTCCAACACAGCAGAATCAAATGGTTTGATTACCTCTTCAGCATGCCATCATGTTTGGCAAAGGCCTGATAACAAGCCATTCATTTGATTCGGGTGTGTGGGAACAAGGATGCATCTAAAAGCTGCAGGACGGTATCTCGAGGACCGGGATTGGGCACCCCCGGTCTACATGAAGCATTCACACAATTAAACCCCTTCTTACAAGACTTGTGTAGAGGTTTGCGTATGACTTAACCTCAGATTAACTTTCACGTGACCTTGCGTTTGCAATTAACAATAAGGATGAGCTTAATTCCACTGGCCGTCGCGGCGCGGTAACCACTACACTAAAGAAACACACATGCTATTCTCACTCACGGTTCAAATCAAAAGTCTAGTCACCGTCAAGACAATAATCAACAACAACTAACTGTTTTCAACAGGACAGACACCATCACCCAAATTTTTATGTGGAACCGAAACACCCTGCACCACAATGTGTGAAACATGTACACACTGACACTGCCCAACTGTATGCTGGGTAATAAGCAGCTCGGAAGCCATGACTCTATGTGCTGCGTGAATGCGAATTGGCTGAAAACTTCGGTGCTCTTGTAAAAAAGGAGGAATGACGGGAAAAATGTTGGGATTTCTGTGTTTTGCATTCTTCATTTCAGATTTATATACAAAACATGGCTTTGGAAAACATATTCGAACTCTTCAACTATAATCAAGATATTTGCCGGGCTATCGTGTTATTATCCACCATCACCTGTAGTATAAATAAATGTAAAGTGTCAAGTCAGGAGCGGGATTTGAACCCACGCCTCCACCCGGGAGTTGGACCTTGAGTGACCGCATTTTAGACCGCTCGCCCATCCTGACAACGGACACCTGGGAAGGCTACAGAGTCAGCCTGGAGAATATAAAGGTGAGAAGTAAGACACAAGTTGCGTCTTTTTTTTTTCTTTTTTTTTTACTCTGTTTTGGTTGTTGCGACACAAAAGCGTAAAAGAAGAAAATCTTTAAGGGGTTGGCTGGTTTTTGTCTCGTTGTACAATTAGTTGTTGTCACTAAGAAATGTAAAGTGTACCCACGCGAAATCGCGGCCTTAGTCGTTTTCCTTCGATCCTAATAATTGTTCGCGCAAAGTTGCAAATATTCCTAGCATTTTTTTGAGGATGGTGAAATAGCCCTGTACTCAGAGGGGGAAGGTTTGAAAGTAGCCAATCCGAGAGCGTTACTCATCTCTTCTTACTGTATCCCAGCATTTCCGCATTACAACAGTTTACTGCGTGTGGGTATTCTGGTAAAGCCACTGGGGAACCTGCCCCAGCCTATCATATTCACCAGCTATAAGATGTGAGTGGAGATTGAGAAGGGTGACTGATGGCTGGTGTTGAAGCCACCACCTCTGTTCAACAGTGGTTGTTCACAGATACTTTACTGATCCCACTTGTTGTGTGAGACTGTAGTCCAGGGTTCTTATTGTTAGATGGTAATTATGAGACAGTGTTTGTAAGGTCATTTTACTGGCCATTTATGTAAAAAGGGAGTGAATTTACCATCTTTTATTGCTTTGTGGTTGCAGCCATTGCTTAATTCTCTGTGAGTGATAATCATGGTCATTGTGATTGGTGTACATGTGCATATCAACAGTCATTAAACGGAAGACCATGAACTGGCAACTTACCTTTTTTCAGTTTATCGTTTTGGGGTATTGTGTGTAAAATTACATTTTTTCATGTTCAGGCGTGTGGCAGGCAGAGTAAACTTAAAATCACAGCTTTATTTACACTGGCAAGAAGGACAGACGAACAGTATATGCACAGGACGAGACCGGGGAAGGGTGGACACAACTGGGGGACACAGCTGAACCAAATCTAACTGAAGAGACAGTGGAAGCAAAGCTGAACATGAAGAACACAAAATGAGGGACTGTTAAGATAAAACAGAAACTAAAACACACACTGACATCCAGACTACGACGCAAATCTGACCAAGACAAAAATATGGAGACATGACAGACCACAGGGGGACACAAAAGGATGAAAAACAAAAAGGGATAAATATAAGGAGCAGGACAAACATGGGAACTAGACAGAACCAGATATCAGATAGCAAGGAAACATTGAAACAATGTTGAGTCAATATCAGGC
>NW_005187415.1:6132173-6142081 GCF_000239375.1 Pundamilia nyererei
AGGTTTCATCAGTATTTCAATGTTGTTTCAACATTGGTTTTGTGTTGACATTTCAATCCTGACGATTCTGATGGTTCAGATGGAAAATCAACATCTGTTCAATGTCTCCTTGCTGACACACACACATGGGACAGGACCAGGGAGATAGAAAGGATGACAAATACTGAAACACTGAAGATAAGACATGGAGACAAGACTAAGACAGACTGGAATAAGGAACTAAAAGTAGAAAATAGAATACTCAGGAGCTAGAACATAATTTATCTTATACTTTCAAAGAAAAAATAACAAATAAATCATAAATAAATCCAGAACAAAACTCAAAATTTTGGGTCTTTGACCCAGTGATTTAATCCATTTTGGAATAAGGCTGTAATGTGAAGAAATGTGGAACAACTGAAGCGCTGTGAATACTTTCCAGATGCACTGTATGTATCCTTTACAGAAGTGTTTTTACCTTCAGCATTTAAAAAAGGCATGGAACACAGATGCAGTATATCAAACCGCAGCATGAACCGGGCATTTTAATCAGTATAATGCTTCAGTTATCTAAGATTATCACATTTTTCCCTTCATTGTTTCTGTGGGTGTGATTAAAAAAAGATCCATCCATCCATTTAATTTTATTTATTTGGCGCCAAGTCACATCAACAGTCACCTCAAAGCACTTTATATTGAAATGCGAAGAGCCTACAATAATACAGAGAAATCCAACCATCCATCCATTTTCGTCCACTTATCCAATTCGGGCTCGTGGGTGGGTGGAGGTCTGAAGCCTAAACCAGCTGTCGTAGGGCGAGAGGCATAGTACATCTTGAACAGGTTGCCAGCCTGACAGCAGATGGTTTAAAGGTGAACAAAGTGAAACAGAGCTCTGTTAAAGAGGTGGCAGAGGTAGTCATGTGAAACCAAGAACCCGGACAAATGAAAAGAAACACAAGTGGACAGGCAGGGAAGGAAAAGAGGAGAGAAGGAAAATGTCATCGGTGTTGGAGTATGTTTGGGCTGTCAGCGGCTAACAGCTTATTTTAGGAGCTACACTCCGCTCACATTGTTTTTATTTCCTTTCCAAGGTTTTTCCTACCGCTCACTACCTCCTCCTGTCCCTTATGCCGAGCCAGCTCTCTCCATCTACTCCTCCCTTCCTTTTTTTCTCCATTCATTTCACCTACTGCTTATTTACTTTACAAACCATTTATTAGAGACAACAATGCCACATCTGCAAGGAGCACAAAAAAAATGAACAAAAGACTGAAGCAACAAGCAAACCACAAGTGAGAACATTAATTATTGAGCATGAAAACCTAAAATATATATCCTGAGTGTGTTTGAAGTTGGGCTGCTGTTTGTTTTGGTGTCAACCCTTTCTCTCCTCTCTGCTTTCTCCATCTCTCAGTCACCCTTTCAATCATTTTCTTCTCAGTCATGTGCGATATGATGTGTGATGATTGAAACCACATTGTCCCGAAGCCAGTGCAAGCCCTCCTCATTTCCTCTGCAGTCACTCACTTCTTATTTCTCCTCCTACTTTCCTCGTGTGCCTCCTTCCTCCCTCGTCTATCTCGTATGTGGAAAGGCGGGAGCGCTGCGTGGATTACACGTGTTCGCGTGTTATCTCAAGGACATCTGGGTTGTTTTTTTTGGGGTGCTGTGAACCACCAGTATCAGCAGCATCTTATCCACACATAATCTCTGTAAAGAAAGGTGCGGCGCGTGAGAGTGACAAAAGATAGAGAAACAAATCCAAACAGGAGAAGAGATAAAGGATCGCTGCAAATCCCAAACACAAACCGATTACTCAGTTTTTATAACTGCATCAGAGCAATAAAAAAAAAAGAAGAAGAAGAAAGAAGTTTCCAAAGCACAGTAATTTTGAGCTGTCGGACTCTTGTGTGGCAAGCTCCTCCCCTCTGGTGCTCCCAGCAGGATAAAACAAACACAACTTCTGTGTCCCGCTGACTCTCTACAGTCATGTGAAAAAGAAGGTTTTCACAGGACTCTGTGCAGTCATGTGAAAAACCAAGCACACCCCACGATTCAGTAGCTTGTAGAACACATTCAGCAGCATTAACTTCCAGTATTTATTTTCTGTATGACTTTATCAGTCTCTCACATGGTCACGGAGGAATTTTGGTCCACTCTTCTTTACAAGGTTTTCTTTAGTTCATTGAGGTTTGCAAGCAATCGATTGCACAGCCACACCACAGGACTTCAAGTTGGGCAGAGGTCTTGACTTTGGCCCATTACAATACCTTAATTCTTTTCTTTTTCAGCCTTTTGTTCTGCTGGTGTTTCCATGGTTACAACATTTGCTTGGTGAGGTGAAAGGTCGGTCGTTTGATTCCAGCTGGACAGAACTTTAGGATTGCATCAGGAAAAGCAGCGGGTGTAAAACATGCAGAGTTACCCTTGTGACAAAATTTGTGGTTGGTCATTGAGCCTCATCTGCTCAAATCTATATAGACCATTAGTCCATATGCACAGTTTGGGCCAATGTCCTGTTTCATGACCCAGTGTCAGCCAAGCTTTAGCTGTCAGAGAGATGTCCTCACAGGTGCACCGATGGCTGACTCAGAGGCTGCAGAACAAGCCCAAATCATCACCCCTCCACCACCGTGCTTAACAGTTGGTATGAAGTGATGAGTTGGTATGCTGTGTTTGGTTTCCACCAAATGTGAAGCTGTGTACCATAACCAAACAGCTCCACTTTGGTCTCATTTCTTCAACTGACATGTGAACCACATTGTTCCAGAAGTGTTGTGGCTTTTTCAAATGCCGCTTTGCAAAGTTAAGCTGTGCCACATGTAGTTTTCAGAGACAGGATGCTTTTTCTGGCAACCCTCCAAACAAGCAAAACTTGTCCAGCCTTTTTCTAACTTTTAACTAACATGCTAACCGAGGCCTGTAGAGTCTGAGAAGTAGCTCTTAGGGTTTTTGTACTTTCTCGGATCATTGGGATGAATTTGCTGAAATATCCACTCCTGGTGAATATTGAGGCATTATGTTGAGTGAATGATCCAGAACAACACTTCTGCTTTTATAGAGGTGCTCACACTTGCAAACGATCAGTTAAATTGTATTTGATTAGCAGCACCAGGCTGCTGCTTACTATCTTAAGTCCTATGGAAGCAGTAAGAGTGAACTTAGTTTTTCATAGGATTGTATATCAAATACAATTTACCGCCACTTTATACAGATTTTGAACTAGAATGTTGTGATTGTTATTTTTTCTTTATATAACTTGACGTATGGACTGGCAAAACCTGTTTTGTTACAGAGTTAGCCTGGCTGAGATCATTAACATCATTGCAGTGGCACAGAAACAAAATGTTAACATTTTTAAATTGCTGAAGGACAAATCATCAACTGTTTATGGTTAGTCGGTCTTATCACTTGCACACATAAGCATACCTGTCATGTGAAAGTACACTGTGAGGTCTGTAGAGAATGATTCTGCCAGAGTAACTGTAGTTAATGAATGCAACTCCATTTCTATGATTTGTCTTTAGGCCTCTGAAGGGTTCACCCCTGGTTGTGTGGGATTGGCCCTGTGCTCTGCTCTGCTTTTCTGGAGCTGTTTCACAGTTTGTTTTTCTTTCTTTGCCAGCTTTAACAGCTCTCCAGATTCCTTTGTCCGTGGCAATGTGGGACAATACTGCACATGAGCAGCAGTCAAGAATCAAGGGGATTTAGCATTTAGTGTTGAAGTACTTGGAGCATTGTGTTTCCTGTGATGCTTGTGCTTTCTGTCGCGCACAGCCTCAGTTTTCCAGCCTGAATGCACACATGCGCATATTTAAAGAGCACAGATTTGTTGGACTGGAGCACAGATTTAGACTTATGCGAACTTGCAGGTGAATGTAGCTGTAATTGTTCCTTAAAAGTAAAATGATGTGGAATCATAATGATTGCAGCTTTTCTTTTTCCTCAAGTGAGGAATATCACATGCAAGCCTTTTGAAAATAATCTTAATATCTATATTTGAAAAGTGAACATTTAGACAACTTTAATATAAAAATATATCCTTCTTTAGTGCATATTTCTGATGTTTAGACATGCACTTTTGTGCACAGGGCAGGTAGAAGTACATTGTGCAAAGTTAGAGCTGTAGAAGAGATGGGATGAAGTGTTCAATGGGCCATGTTTCCACTCATTTCTACCTCCCTCCCCCTTCCTCTTTTTCTCCATCACATAAATCAGGGAGTCACAAAGGCGTATCTCTTTCTCCTCCTCTTTCTCGCTCTGTCCATCCCTCCTGCCTCCCTTCACTGGCTTTTATTGGGACAGTAGATAGAGAAAGCAGAGCAGATCCTCGACACACACTGACACACGTACAAAGCGTTGCCTTATGTGAAGCTAAGCACCAGCATGTATGCTACATTTACAGACTGCCAGGAGTTGGTTCTCTGAGTGTTGTGTGAAAACCAGAATGGCCATAATAACAGGATGGTGCTTTGATCCCTAAATGGAAATTCTTCACAAGTGAGGGCAAATGTCAGGTGAGGGTCGAGGTTCAAGGTCAGGCGAGCTGGGCGGGTCTGTTAAACCAAATTTTCCAGCCGAATGAGTCTAACAACTCCTTTAAACATCTGAGTCATCTTTTTGTGTTAGTTTAAATTTAACTACTGTGTCATTTTCAGAAAATTAGCTACAATTACTCATATACACTTACCGGACACTTTATTAGGTATACCTTAGTAGTACTAGGTTGGATCTCCCTTTACATTCAGAATAGGGCTGTGCGATATGACGAAATATATCCGATGACAAAATGAAAACATCGTTTCAAATTATACGCTATGGTTTGTTTCGTGGTGTCGCAAAATACACTGTTTACAGCAATATTTTTGCATCAGGGCACAGAGAATACCAGCATAGCCAGTGAAGATGAGGAAGAACCAGGTAGCTGCAAACAGAAGGACCAGTCAAAACAAATCAAGGGCCTTATTCCTAAACGAGGGGCTACCTTTGTAGCATGGACTTGGTTTGGTTATAAAAAGTGTGACACAAACCAGAAAACTGTACTATGCAAATTATGCTGCAAACCGGTCCCCACCACAGACTCAAACATGACAAACCTCTTCTACCACCTACGCAAGAATCACGTGAAAGAGTATGGAAAGAGTTATATAGTTTCATGCATCGGACTCTAGGTACATGACGCCCAGCTGAAAACACCTCACACAAGTAGAGTTTCCCAAGATTCACAGAATTTACAGAAAAAGCACTATTTTGTGATATATATCATTATCGGGATGAGAAATGTCCTATATCGTGATATGAGATTTTGGTCATATCGCACAGTCCTAATTCAGAACTGCTTTGTTTCTTTATGGCGCAGATTCAACAAGGTGCTGGAAATATTCTTGGTAATCTGGTGACTGTGGAGGTCATTTGAGTACAACGAACTGTCAAGTTCAAGAAACCAGTTGATGATTTGAGCTTTGTGATATGTAGCATTAACCATCAGAAGATGGATGTAACGTGGTCACGAAGGGACGGACATGGTCAGCAGTAATACTCAGGTAAGCTTTGACATTTATACTGTACTCAGTTGCTATTTAGAGGCCAAAAGTTACAGATTAATACACCATCAACACGAGGCTGAGCCGTTGATACAAGGCAGAATTCCAAATTCGGACCCCCACCTTCCAAACGTTGCAGCAGAAATGGAGACTCATCAAGCGAGTCAATGTTATTTTTAATCTTCTACTGTCCAACTTTTGGTGAGTCTGTATAAATTTATAGCCTCAATTTCCTGTTCTGACACTCAGTGTGGTCTTCTGCTGCTGTAGCCCATCTGCTTCAACGTTCAATGTGTTGTGTGGTCAGAGAAGCTCCTCTGCATACCTTGGTTTTAAGAAGTGGTTACTTGAGTTACTGTTGCCTTCCTATTAGCAGACTAACCATTCTCTTCTAGTATGAAAATGTAGTTCAAACAAATCAAATCAAAATTTAGTTTATTTCATGTGTTGATCTAAAACAAGCTTAGGGCATTGGGGACAATTTAAAACGCATGAAACTGTGTGGTAGAGAGGCTGTTCTGAAGGATACTGGTTTAGATAAAGAGGACTGGGGGATGGAATATTGTCATTATTGTGGGCGGATAGGAAAATGAAACACAAGATAAGAGAAATAGTTCAGTGTACACATGAAAAACACGGCAGAATGAAGGAGGCAAAGGGAATGGAAAGCTGAAGTCAGAAAAAAAGGACAGATCTACCTAAGTATGCTCGCTAGCTGCTGTGAAAGAAAGTTAGCTTTTATGAGTTTTTTATAGTAGTGGAACACAGTAGGACTGTGCGAAATGACCAAAATCTCATATCCCGATATAAGAATTCTATCGTCCGATAACGATATAAATCACAAAAATGTAACATTTTCTGTAAATTCTGTGAATCTCAGGCAGCTCGACTTGCGGGAAGTGTTTCCAGCTGCGCGTCATGTAGCTGGAGTCGAGTGTTTTAACCGATGCATGAAACTATACATTTTTAGACATAAGTTGTAACGGCCGCCGTTTTCTTTGTGAGTATTTATTACACGGCGAGCTGCGGGGAAAAGCCTGTTCTAACGTTTGACTCTAAGGTTTATTTTTTAGCACCTGACGGCTCTTTTTTACTTCTCATCCGTAAATAATCTGCTCTTTCACGTGATTCAGTTTATTTTGAAAAGTCTCAACAGGATCTTGAGCTTTATTGTGAAAGCTTTATGTGGAACATAAACAAGCGGACACGCGATGGTGTTACCGTCGTTGTTGCTAACCACAACGCATAAAAACAGGCGCTTGTCTGTCTGTAGTGTGGTTATATAAAATATAAGAGAAAGGGAGAACTTTAAGAAATTAATATAGCCACTACAGTGACCATCAAAACGATGAAAAAATATTGCTGTAAACAGTTTATACACCATGAAACAAACGATAGCGTAAAATGAAACGATAGACATTTTTATATCGTCATCCGATATATATCGTTATATCGAACAGCCCTAGAACACAGGATACTTTTTACATTTGATTAAAATTGATCAGGGGGCACAATCAAGCAGCGTTTTCTTCGTTTCACTTGTCACATATCCCAGAGAATCTGACAGCGAACAAACCAGAGAAAATAACAGGCATGACATGAGAAATAAAGATAAATCCATATTTTATTACATTCTCTCTCATTCTGATTTTTAATCCACAAGAAATTTAAAGTGAGTCCCAGTCATCATCACCCCCAGTGACAAACATTATCAGTATAAAACAGACAACAAATACTGAACTTACAACACACTCAGATCTGCTGGGGTCCCCTCTTAAAACACAACCACAAAAAAAAAGACATCTGAGGAACCTTCAACCCAAAGCAGTGTGAGATTTCAGGTATCTTTGAAATGAAGCTTCTCGTTTGCACCCCTGTGACTTTAAGCTTTTTAAAACGCTGCTCAGGTGCCAACAAACAAAAGCTGTTTTTTCCTTTTTTCTCATGAGCGTCCCCAGTCAGATTGGAGAGCGTAATGTGAATCTGTGTCTTTAGATTTTGTGTCCACCAGGTGTTTCTTACCAGGAAGCAGCGCTAAACAGTTCCCGTCATGGCCTCATCACTCAATACAGTATAAGGGATGGGGGGGGGGGGAAGGAAATTTTGCTTCAAGCTGAAACAATTTGAACCTCTAGTGCTCACTGCCGTAAAAGTTTAAATCATGCTAAGGCTGTCAGCGCTGTGGGAGACATGCAGTGTCATTTCCACTGTAGACAACAAGAACAAGAAACTGAGTCTGAGAAAACATTCCCGGTGGACACAAAGCCTTCTGTAGGTGCAATACACGTTCCCAATAACAGTGTCCAAGGGGAAAAAAAACGAAAAGACTTTGACGCATTACCATATGCTAGCATACCAACCAACAGATGACGACACTTTCAGTTAAACAAGATTAGTGTTTAATATATATTACCAAAAGCAAAAAAATATATATAACATTTACTTTATATTTTCTCCCCTCCCAAAACAAAGAAAAAAAGACGTTTCACTAAAGGTAAATGAGTAAAGTTCAGACTTGACACCTCATGTTAACGCTAAAGGGATTGTCATAAAAGGGGTTTTCTTATCTGAACCTAATTTTGGCATGGGCGCCATAAATGAAGGAGACGTGTGATTTTCTGTGGTGAAACAGAAAGTCAGACCATCCATGCCAGTGTGTCTTCATAAAGGGAGTTTTGCGAGTTATTTACTGTAGTTTGTACCTTTCATCAATAATGGGAAACAATAGATTAAAGTGTCATGTTACCCCTGACGAAAGTTGTGTATGTGTTAATTAAACCGCTCCCTTTACAATTTACACAACTATCTAGAGAATACTGCTGAAAGAAACTGCATGTTAGGACATTTCATCAGACAAAAACAAAGAAAGTGGAAAAAAAAGGAACCTAAAAATTACAAAGATAGCAGCAAATGATGTAAAGAGCCAAAGGCAGTTGAAATAAACATATTTTTGAATCTGAACTAATACAATAATGTGGCAACAGCGTGTAAGAACCTGGCAAGCTCAGCTTATGTTCAACTTTTTGTTAAGGTTTGAAAAGACTTTTTGCCCCAAGTCACGAATACAAATCCTCCCGTTGAATCCCAGGACATGGGAAGCTCACTATAAGGTGTCGCGTATGGCCAGTGCAGTAAGGGCTCTTTCTGTGTTGGGGTAGTAATGTAAATAAATGTAGATTATCAATTATTTCTAGCTGACTTGCATGCTGATATAGTGCTCTAAACAGAAAATTAAAGCAACTAAAGCCCAGTTTTCAGTAATAATTTGATTTTTTGTCTTAGTTCCCCTTTTCTTTGAAGGCTGGGAACGTATTCCTATTCATGTGCAGCACTAATTTTATTTGTGCATCGGGGAATTATGGGGCCAAGCTGTGTTAAATGTTTGCCTTCTGACTTTAAATACGACTAAATGTTTGAATGTAAGCTTTTTTTTTAAAAAAAAATCATTTTCTGCCAGTGTGTGCATTAGTGTGTCAGCAGCTGTCCTCCAAGGCGTTGACAACTTGCTCTAAAATGTCAGGGCATCGGTCGGCGATCTGCTGCAGGACTTGATTGGCGTACTCCTGGAGCTCCGCCCCCTCCCTCTCGCACAGTGCTAACTCCGCCTCCAACTGAGGAAAAAAAGGCCGGAAAGAGAGAGGAGAAAATTTAGACTTTTTTTTAAAAGCCAAAAAAAGAAATACTTTCATGAAAAAACGTTCATATTAACTTTCTCTCTGATGGTGTTCAGGTCTGTAGGATAAATATGCAGCCAGTTCGTTTAGCTCAGAGTAAAAACTAACAGGGTGCCACTTCCTGGATTGAAAAATCAAAACAAGGCTAAGTGCCAAAAACTGCAGTTCCACAAATATCCACTAGAGGTTGTGTCCAAAACACACTGACGTCACGTGTGTCACTACCCGATCCGTACCGGAAACCCGATCGGTACCCCGCATGCGCGAAAGGTTTCTACTTCCGGTCGAAGCGTTTTACGATAGTTATGGGTCAGAGTAAGAGTTAAGATGCGCATGCGGGGTACCGATCGGGTTTCCGGTACGGATCGGGTAGTGACAATGTGAACATAGCTAAAGGTTTGTCCATGACAATCTGTTAGCATCTGTTAGCTGAGCTTCACCTCAGCTAATGTTATTCACTGAACTGAAAAGGTGTGAAGTTATCTGACCAATAATACAGCTGGCTCTGTAGATAGTTGTCCTAACAGTCTGTTGAGCTTTTGAGTCAAATTGTTATATTTTATTTCTAATTCAGCACTAAAAAACATCTTAAAGTGCACAACTATACAACCTATAAACAGAACTTGCTAGCATAAAATGCTAGCTTAGCATTTCACCTTCTCGTGTAAATAAATAAATAAATTAGCTCCCAGACAGTCAAAATGCCCCC
>NW_005187415.1:6142350-6159754 GCF_000239375.1 Pundamilia nyererei
CAAACAAAAAAGAATAAAAATGGGAATTACAAAGCACTGGGTGAAGTTTTTATGCTTGCTATATCTACTTTTTACCAAAAACAAACAGCTAGCTTTAAATGAGAGCAACAAATTTATTTTCCATTAGATGTATTATTTCTAAACAATCAATAACATCTGACTTCTTGTTTGTTTATAATGATTTGACATTTCCAGAGATAACACAAATGTGATATGCTGATAAACTACTAAACTGAACAAGAATCAGGGTAGCTGTTTACACCTATATCTTGCTAAGCTAACTAGCAGGTGGTTATGTCTAAGAAGAACACCAACTATTCTGTTAGTATTTTGACTGATGAGAAGAAAAAAACAGTCCAATGGATGATCACTGAGCAGGGTTTAGGACACACAAACAAACAAACACACACACACACACACACGCATCACACTTCAATCTTAAACACCAAATTGTAGTTCTTTCTGTTCGGACAGAGTGGAAAATTTCTCTGAGAGAGCGCTGATATTATTATCTTTGGCTGCAGTTGGGCTGAGACGTCAAACCTAACTGACTTAATGACCAATACATCTGTATCAATACGAGAGCCGCTGAAACGGCCATGTAACACAAGCCCACATTTATGTTTGTCTGTGTGTGAGTATATGTGTGTGTGAGGCCTGGGTCAAATATTGGCTAATATTCCCTTGTTAAGTCTTAACCTCTTCCCTCTGCTCTCATCTGTTATCCAGAAAATCTCAGTGGTATTTTATATCACAGTGGCTTTATTCTTTATGTGTAAAACTGATGCAAGTAATAACACTATTAATGATTAATGATAATCTATCTAATAAATTACTTGGAAAAGGAAGTCATTATCCATATATCATGCTGTTATATTAATTATTGGAAATAGGCCACAGTTGTGTATAAAGGCACAATGAAAGTGCTAATCAAAGACACTATCAAGTTGCATTTTGGAAAATGCAAGATGTGCATCAGGGAATTTTGTTTAAATACTTGGACCAGAAAGACAACGAGCTGAACGCTTTACCACAGTTTTGAAACTCCTTTTGTTTAGCATGCAAGTCCCCAACTTTCAGGAAGTTAAAATGTAAACTGCTGAAATGTCATCGAGGATGTTAAAAAAAAAACCCCTCTTTTAATATGAATCCAAGTTTGTATTGAATCTTATTAGCTGTAGATCCATCCATTTTCCCTGGTGGAGCCTATGATATTAGTGGTTACTTCTCAGTCACAGAAACAGAAAACCATTCATGCCAGCAATGAAACTATAGCTCATCATCTTATTCCTTTGCTTCTGTTTTTAGGGGTCACCACAGAAGATAATCTGTCATCATCACATCCTTTCCCCAGTATCCTTGTTTGTCACACCAACCCTCCTCTGCATGTGCTTCTTCGCTATAATCACGAACCCTCTCTGTAGTTTTCCTCTTGCCTGGCAACCCCAGCTTTAACATCCTTTATACGATATAGCCACTATCCCACCTCTGCTGTTGTCCAAACCATCTCAGCCTTGCCTCTCAACCTGAGTTGTCCCTTTGATATGCTTATTTCTCATCCTGTCCCTCTTTGTCACTCAATAAAAAAACCTAGTATCTTCAACGCTGCCACCAGCTCTGCCTCCTGGCTTTTTGCTTCAAACCATACATCACAGCAGGTTTTCACCACCATCTTGTAAACCTTGCCTTTCAGTCCTGCTGCTATCCATCTGTCACAAATCACCCCTGACACTTGTCTCCACCCACTCCACTCTGTCTGCACTCTCTTCTTTACCTCTTTTGTGCACTGTCTGTTGCTTTGTATGGCTGACTTCACATATTTACACTCACCTGCCTTCACTACCTCTACTCCTTGCACCTGCCTCTCTTTCATTCACACACATGTATTCTTCTCTCGCTTCTACTGAATTTCATTCCTCATTTGTCCAGGCTGTCTTCTACCTGTTCCCTACTATCACTGCATCTTATCTACTTTCACTTAACTGCAGTGAATGGAAAAAAAACCACACAGACACAAGGAGAACATGCAAAACTCCAAGTCGGAAACCAGAAGCTGAGAGGAAACCAAGCTACCTAAACTAAAACATACGATTTTGTAGAGCCAAAAAGAAATTCTGACAGGCAAAGAATTAATATAATAGGAGAAGATAATCAAAGTAATATGCAAGAAGAGAATGGGACAGAAATGGAGAGACTGAGCAAGTTTGGCTCAAATTGGCATATTCGGAAAGCCCCATTAGTTTCAGACAGCAGGGAACAACCCCCCACAGCAAAAACAACAACAAAAAAATTAATGACTTATTCAGTCTTTCCAGGTGATGTAAGCAGAAAACAGATGCTTTGCAAAACAACAACTTTGGAGGTCTATGGAATAATTTTGACACGTTCGTTTAGGCCTCTGATGAATCACGGTTGCGTGGAAGTGATGAGCTGTCAAACAGTGATGATTTTTGAGCACATAGTCCAACTTTTATCACTTATCTCTCTTTCTGTTCTATCTGCCCTCATTATCTGCACCTTGATTTTTTTTTATCATTTCCACTGATTTGCTGTCCTCATTCTTACTCTGGCCAATGTCCCTGCACACTCGTGTTAGAAGAATCAGAAAGCCCGGCTACACTTTTCTACACTGGTGGTGTTTGCAGGTGATTTAGCTTAACGGCCTTGCATTTTAGTTGCAATCACCCAGAAAAACACAGCAGTAAAGATAAGAGTGTAAGACAACTGAGAAGAGATAAATAGTTTAGTATCTGTCTGCTGCATCTGCTTTCTGACTCAGGCAACCTTGACCTACACCGGAGGAAAAAGACTTCAAAAAGTGCCTAAAAATCTGAAATTAATGTGTTAAACACAACTTAAAAACAGGATGACGATAAAAAAAACAAAAAAACAAGAGCCATGCTATTATGAGATTACGTTATAGCACAATCCTCATGTGTTTTTTGGCATAAAATTGATCAGTAATGTCTTGAGGAAATTAAAAAAGCATGTTGGCTACCACCTCAATCATCTTACTTAACGAACACCAGAACCGCTGTAATAATTTGCATATTTAGTTTTATAAATTCAATGCCTTTTGTGTCCATAAGAACATATCACATCATGCAGAACAGTCGACTCTGTGGTCATTGGCAGCTTTTATTTAAAACCAGCTTTAGGAAAATTTTGATGTGTGCAGTCTGGAGCTTGTTTTTAAAATTTAGTCTGTCATTATTGGACCTGTGATTTAACAGAAAACATTACAATGCTGCAACATTTGTTACACCTCAGTTTAGAAAATCGGCTGTTCCTTAATTTTTGGGTTTGTGACTAATTACAATAACCAGCGTCTTCTTACACTCTATCTGAAATTGTATGCACAATTTTTACAAGGGCATACATTTTTTGGTGAGATCTAAAACCTGCAGGACACCGGCCCTCAAGGCCTGGAGTTTGACACCCCTGTTGAAGATGTTCACATCTTGGACAGGGAAGACAGATATTTTGACAGAGCTGTGCCTAACCGGATCAATCTACCTCTACGAGGCTACCTCTTCTGCGCAACATTGGTTGATCCGGTTAGGCACAGCTCTGTCAAAATATCTGTCTTCCCTGTCCAAGATGTGAACATCTACAACAGGGGTGTCAAACTCCAGGCCTTGAGGGCCGGTGTCCTGCAGGTTTTAGATCTCACCCTGAGTCAACACACCTGAATCACATGAGTAGTTCATTACCAGGCCTCTGGAGAACTTCAAGATATGTTGAGGAGGTAATTTAGCCATTTAAGTCAGCGGTGTTGGATCAAGGACACATCTAAAACCTGGAGGACATCGACCCTCGACGCCTGGAGTTCGACACCTGTGATCTACAATGTAAGAGCAGTTTCTCCTATGATATACCATAAGACCTGTGGAGTGATTGTTTGGTCCTCTTATTATAGGTCCTGGCAAACCTCACTGCAAGTTGTGCAGTGTTGTGCATGCTGTGCCGTGAAGCAGAGAAAACAGATGACTGGAGAGAGGTGATGGCCTACGACACCAAGAGAGCCTTTCCCAGGCGATCCAACTGCCAGTCCACCCTCAGCCATTTGACTTTAACAACTTACATGGCTATAGGGTGGGCAATGATTCACAAAGATGTCCTGACATGTCCCACTAGAGGTTAAATACCTGGGACTCCTCGCCAGCTTTTAAAACTATAGAAGGCTTTCGAGAGGTCTTAAAGAGGTTCTTTAAGAGGTTCTTTAAGAGGTCAAGAACCTAAAAGAAATCCAGTTGCCTTTGAGTCAAGCACTATCGTGAGATGGATGATTGAGGATATAGCTACTAAGTTTAATTATATTAACAGATTTATAATTAAGGTCCCTCGTACACTAGCTAATAGGGTTGATGTCATTGATAACCCACGGTGCCTATTGGCAAAAGTCATTTAGGATAGGTTATTTAAGTCACTTTAGCCTGTCTAGAGTTGCTGCTTCCTCTGCAAGCTGCTTTGCAACCTACGTCTGCATGTTTCTTCTTTTCATTGTGTCTCAATCATGTTCAGATTTTTGTGATGTCTGCTCTGTTCAGTACCAAAGGTCTAACCGCTTTTCTCTGCATAGAACAAAACTGTACTGCCAAATGTAAATTGCTGCACATGGAATAACAATCATCTTTTAGACCAAAGTGGCCCTGACTGAAATTATTTCGTGACCGACTGTAAGGAAATCTCTAATATGATCCCCTTTTTCAGTAATGAAAACAAAAACCAATGTGATGACCTTGATTCCCCTCTTGCTTCCCCCCTTTTTTCATGCCTGCAAGTATAATGGTCTCCATTAAAAAGCTGAGTTGCAACATTCTTAAATTGTTACAATTAACCCAGGGAGAAAAATATTCTCATAACTGATATCATGACTGATATGATGAATGATGGCCAGAACTAGAAAAACAAAACACAGCTTTCTTTAGAAAATGATCAAAATTTAATACTCGGTAGGGGAAGAAAAAGTCTTTTTGTTGCCAAGCAATAGACTTCCTCTCTTGCTACACATAATCCAAAAGTCGTTAATGACCCAAAGAAATTAAATATAAACAGTTTCCAGGTATGAGGTACTAGCTTGGATGTTTTGGTTGTAAGCTCCCATGGATCGTGTCTCAAGCAATCACAGTGTGTGGTCAGAGAGAAATGCAGACGAAATAATGAAAGTGGGAAAAATTTGCCAGATTCATGACTCTTGTAACTGCGTGCATGTTTGTGTGTGAGTGTGTGTATGCACATGCATGTATGTGTGTTTATAAGTGTAGGTGTTGGTGAATTGGTGTGTGATCCAGTGGTTTGGGTTTTGACATGCCAGGTGTGTGTGTGAGTGCACAGCGTGAGGCTAAAGCAAACGCTGTAAGCTTGAGGTCTGATTTATGGAGTGGCAGAGAGGATTGTGGGAAACAGAGAGGTAGACAAGGTAGACAGAGGTACACGTAAGTTGTGTGTTTGTGTAATAGAGAGAGAGTTTGACGAAGATGATTTTTACTGCAGCCATTAAAGCTCCATTATGGTGATGGATTACTATCTATCATGCACACGCACACACACAGAAGCGCACACGCTGGTTATCAGCATGAGAATCAGAGTGAGGTACGGTGTGTGCACACTGACCCTTTGACACACACTGCAAAGGAATGCTTATATTTTCTAAAGGAACCGTAGAGATAGCGTGCTGAGATTAACGGAGAGAGAGAAACGATCAAACAGCAAAAGGCAAAAAGACAGAAGAACAAATATATAACTAGAATGCATTAGTATCTGTAAGCAGAACAACTGCCTGCTGCAGACACACCAGCATCTTCTGCTTTGTTACTACAGTTTTTAAGTTAGAGATGATTATGAGGCCAGAAGTCTATGGATGCAGCTTGTTAACTAAGCTCGACTTGGTGTTACCCGATAACTTCTAACTAGATCGTCTCAATTAAGAACTCCACTTCATTCCGGGGAGTTCAAAAGAACTATACATATAGTACAATCGTATCTAGAGCCAGTTTTTGTTATTTGTTGCGTTTTTTTGACGTTATTGTGTCAGGAACTGGTAGTTTACTGACATTAGTGATCAACAGTCTTAATTTCATAATAGAGGGGCTAAGATGGAGAAAGCAAAAACTATTCAATTTCTTTTCATTGAATTTCTGGGTAAATTCAACACAGATCCTTCACATAAAAATCAGTTGAAAAATCGAGGGTAGAGAAAGGCCGATGTACAATCCAATTAGTGCTTAATATAGTAAAAAACAACAACAAACAGAGCAGTTAAAACAAAAAGAAAAATACCGTGCTTAACACATTTATTAGATCTCCACACAGTCTAAGGCATATGCCACAGCTGTCTTAAATTAACAGCATTGGTGATTACCAAAACCTATTTTTAATGTTTTTGTAATGGTTAATCCATCATATTTTAATGCTAAAATATAATTATTGTTGTTTTCCATCAATTTTCATTAATTTTTATACACAAAAAGCTGAAAAAAAATTGTCAATTTTATTTTTTTCTGTGGTTTAGCTGTTGATTGTTATGCTTGATTAATTTAATTTAATTTAATTTAATTTAAATAATTTCTGACTTCTCAGAGACGTCCAGTGTGCCAGCTCAAATCTGGGTATAAAAATGTAAATGTAGCTTTTTAAAATAATAAATAATAATATTATTTTTATAGTTTTAAATTAGTTTATGACAGATTTCTAAAATATTTGAGTTTTCTTGTTTTTATAACAGCTAATCTAACAAATGTGTTAACCTCTGTATATTTTTTATGTTTTTATATCGTGTTGTATATTCCTTTCTTTTTTTACAGATATTGGATGTCTAGGACTGGCAGGACATTTAGAGCTATAAAACAAAAGTAGAAAGTTAATTCTTAACAGTTTGCTGATAAAGTGTAACAATAAAACACACAAACTGCAAGAACATTAACATGTTACAACTGACAGAAAAAAGTACAGCTGCAAAAAAGCAGGAAATGTTTAGGGTAAAAGGTGAAACGGTCGTTTTTGCATTAATGATATAATCTGCTTGAAACAACACTGGAGAGTGATCGGTGATGTCGGGATACAGAAAAAGGCTAGTGAGCAAATTTTTGCCTAATGATATCCCGCAAGAGCATAAATGCAGGAAGTAAAGATGCAATCACAGAAGGTTTATGGAGCTTCTCTGAGTGGTGCTACAGAAACTCCTTTATGAAGAACAGCAAAGGGATAAAGTATAACAGGCCTACACAGACGGTCATAATCCCTGTTGCTCTGCCCATCTCTATTTAAACCATTATACTCTAACCGGCTTATACTGTATGTAGACTGCTTTAGAAGTTGGCTGCCTTTACTGCACCAAGCCCAAAAGCACCAAAGTGTGTGTGTGCTTTCCTGCCCAGGCAGCTCAGCTAATAACACGAACTAACAAGCTGCAGTGGGAATAGAGCTTGAGGACTTGTGCCTTAAACTGTTCCTTGAGGACTAAAACACTGCACCGTTCAAGCACCGCAGTTTTCTTAAGAAAAAAAATCATGGGAAGTGTTTTTCAGGCAATTCAGCATCACTTGGTAATTTTATTTTATTAGGTTATATAATCAGCCAAACTGACTACAGGAACATATTCATATTTACAAGCCCAGAGTGTGGGAGGAGTTTCTTGGGAGGGACACTCAAATCTGGGAGCCCTCAAACCTTCCGATAAAGGTGCTTTTGAATATATGTGTGGTAACTGTAACAGTGGGATACTTTTAAAGGGAACCAAACTTGCAGAGCGAGACCTAAAACCTTAATCGGCCCTAGAGGAGTGACTATATGTGGCCGGACTTACAACACTAATGGCTGCAGAAAAAAGCAGCAGAAACAGACTGCAGCATTAACTGTATATACTGTAGGTGTAACCTCCCAGAAGGCCAATCTGAAAAGATGGCAGTTTAATATAAAATAATCCACAGTTCTAAGGTTGTACAAGAATTTATTTATTTATTTATTCTTTGGTTTGATTTAGTTTTCTTGTTAAAATGAAAGTGCTACTTTACATGCAATGCAAAGGTGCAACAAAAATAAGCCTAGATGTTTTAAAAAAACGAATATGCTTTTAAAGAAGAAAGACACCAAGCAAGCTAAGGAGGGTCCAAAGCACTTTTCAAAAGCTGGGCAATTTATATTAATATATCTAAAAGCTTTATATTGAGCAGTTTCCCTCACTAGGACTGCGGCCAGGCAAAAATCTTAAAACAGAGCTGAGAAAAAGACGTGAAGAACCTGTGTGGTACTCACACTCGCTGTTTTTAAACCTATAGGTGCACAATTTTTTAAATATATTACTTTAGTTTTAAATTAGTATTACAGCTCATAGCATGGCATACTGACTGACTCATCAAACTTACATCAAACACTTAAAAACTCCTAGGAAGTCAAGTTTTTTTTATTTATGATGTCAACATGTATCTGTAGTAATACACAAGGAAAAATATAAAGCCACATATCATTTTGAATGAGAACAAGTAAGAACTGAAGTAAGAGGAGGTGTGTGTCTTGAATGATAAAAAAAAACTGCATAGCTATCAGTTTTGAATTTTATCAACAAATTCTATCTTGGCACTCAATGCCATGCCGGAAAATCATCAATCATATTCCACTGTACAAGACTTCATTTACAATTCTTCCTTAAAAAAAACACACACACACAAACACACATATTTCTCTGCTTGCATAAAGCAGTGAAAGTATGACATCTGCACAAAATTAATTGTTCCACAGAAATCTGTGTAAAATGTTTTTATGGCTGTACTTAAATAACTTCCTGCAGCATGGCTATAGAGCATCAAAAGGAAGCTGGTGAAGGAATAGCAGCACAAATACATTAAGCTGCACTTCGACAATAGCAGCCACTGTAAAAAAAATAAGTAAATAAATAAATAAAAAAACCCCAAAATGCTTCAAATAGAAATAAAAAAATCTTAGAGTAGAAAGCGTTTTCTTTGCATATCTTGTTGTGTTTGAATTGACATCTTTGACCTTCACCTGCTGCTTCTTATCAAGAAAAAGGGAGAAGAAAGAAAAAGATAAAAGTGGAAAAGAGAGGTAGAGATCGAAGGCAGAGCTAAAATGGTGTAAGAGAGAGAAAGACAAAGGTGGTGGAGACTCAGCAAGGGTGAGTGACAATAGCAGAGTGTGGAGTGGGAAAAAATATTTCAAAGAACAGTGAAAAGCAAGAGAGGAGAGTAAAAAGACAGAAGAGGGAGGAGAAAGTGATAACCAAAGACAGGCGGAGATCAAGGGTAAAAGAAGTGAAAGACAGGAAATGACAAATGCATGTAAAAAGAGAACGACTGGTAAAGCCATTAAGACTGCATTCAATAAATCTGCATAAAAACCAGCAGCTTGTCTGTAATGACCGACGAAGGCCAATGTGTGTGTGTGACTGTGAAAAAGGTGCAGAGGACATGTGCATGTCTCACTGCGCCTCTTTTTAGCTGTATTTCTAAGTATATACTGTGCACTTTACTTACACTGTGAGGACATCAAAGTGTGTATACTGTTACACTGTGGATCTTCCCTGGTATGAAAACTTGGTTTAAGTCAAGTAATGGTTATGGTAATTTAGCATGAAATTAATGTGATGCATTGTCCTCTGAAGTCATGCATACACAGCTTCGTGTGTGTGTGTGTGTGTGTGTGTGTGTGTGTGTGTGTGTAATGATCGCTGAGGACCTCAGTGTCGTGTTTAGAGAAAAAACAATCATCCTCGAGCAGGAAGCAGAGCTGCCTAATGAAAGCTTAGAGAGACCCCAGACCACAATGCGACACAAATAGATGAGCCTTAATGTCTGCTCAGCTCCCAAACGTCTCCTCGCCACCCCTTCCTCCTCTCTCTCATCTACTACTCAACTCCCGTCTTACAACTTCATTTAAACACAGACAGATGCACTTTGATTTATAGCTAATTAATCAAAAAGCTCAGATGAAGGCGCAAGCAAAACAACTTCCCAAGTAAATGGAGATTTAAACCATCTACTTCAATCTAATCTAATCTAATCTTGCAGCAATCTAAATAACAATTCTGAGTTGTGAAACTCTCAAAGTTCAGCTTCTATCCTTCCACCATATATAGAGTCAAGTTGCAGTTTACACCCTATCCACCCAGACTTGAATAATAGCGTATGTAAAAGTTTATATGATTGAAACAAACAATGGCCAGGTTTACAGTGACAGTAACGGGTTTATTCTTTAGGCTGAGTGAGCAAAATTTAAAGAATCCACCTCTGGGCTTTTAAGAGAATTCATGAAAACAACAGCTTAAAAAATCTCCAGCCGCGACTGTTCGCTGGGGGCTGCACAGTCACACTAAACTATTATGAAAGACAAAGCCACAAAACAGAACGACAAGCAGACAGGAAAAGTAGTTACACTGGAAAACTATCACCACACCTACAGTCTACAAAGTACACTTTAAAAAAAAAACTCACAGTGGATGTTCAAATTCAGCATAAACAGATACACATTCTCACAACTGGGCTATCACTGCCATTGTTGTACTGTAGTCACGCTCTGCATTATCAGTTGTGATGTTAAAGTTCCAGCTCAACCCTGTCCTGTTTTTCTATGTCCTGTCCATCAAAAGTCTTCCAATCAGTGACCTTAAAACCACGATGGGTCCTAAAGCAGACACATGTGGTCTGTGAAGAGGGCATCAATTTGCTACAGGGCATCAGGGTGTAGAACTGAAAAAACATGATAGTGTGCATTTGAAACCTAATTTGTACCTCTGAACAGACTTCAAAGTTTTAGTTAAAGAGCATTTTTTCTTTAACTTGTTATTATGAAATCTCCACTGAAATATCAGTGTTTAGATTGGTTGCCTATAAATCTTTCTTTTAGTGCTGCCACCGTGCTGGAATTTTCCCATGCTAAAGGGGAAGTATGTCAGCAACTGCACAAACAAACCCAGGTTAGCTGTAAGTCTATTAGCATATCTTCAGAAGGCAATGCCACAGTAATTTTCTCACATTTTCTTAATTTATGAGATTGCACACCCCTCAAAACTGTAGTTTCAAACCTTTTCTTGTTATCCAAGGAGTCAAATACTTGTAAATCACAATGTGCTGAACACAGCTTTCTCCACAAGAGTCTAATAGTATAAGCAATATGTAAAAGTTCTTACCAGATGTTTGCTCCAGCGAACATCTTCTATGTCATAACCGCAAACCCCTCTGAAAGCCTACCGCGAAACCTGACGTGAACTTCCCAAGCAATGTCAGTACATGCTACACAGATTCAGTATTGCATTTCTGTACCACTAATTCCTCCTAACAAGCAAACCTTGGTTTGATCGCAGGAAGAGACATCAGTCCCTGTTGGTATCCAGCTTACAAACATGTGAAGCTACTCGCTGTGGTAACCCCTTGTGAATAGGGGAGTCTCTGAAAGTAGATTCTTCTTTTTTTGATTTTGTATTGTTTTGCACAGTAGCAATCCTGAGAGTTAGCTATGCTGTTAACCGAAAACAAGACAGTCAAGCACTTGCGTCTTACCGACAAAAACTGCTGCAATACCATTCAGAATCACTAGAGGGCCAAGTTATCTAGCACAGCTTTAAAGTCATTTAGAAGGGCCAATTAATCCTAATTTGAGAGATAACACTGTCAGTTATATTTAGAACTACTAATTTCACTGCTCTTATCTCCACATAACAGCTACAGAGTCTTTAGTTTTCTCTTCTTTACAAAAGCGACATGTCTCGGGCTGCAGGAGCAGAATGGTACATCTCCATTGCAGTGGAAGTTTGTTAAAAAGCCATGAGTCACTTTAGTAGATTTAACAACTGTGAGGCTGTGGAAACCTCACAGATGACTTGTTGTATAACTTAAAAAACAAGCAAAGAGAAAGCTCATTTCTCTCTGACAAGCTTATTATTTGGAGATCACACTGTAACAACAAAGACATTTGAAGTGTGTAATTGTGCGGTGTTTTCTTTCATTACAATGAGTTGTAGAGTCGTAAATATGAGGACTCGGTTTTCGTGGTGTTTCTCTAGTATGAGTTGGCTAAGAAACAGTCGCAGCCACTCACTGGGAGCTGTTTGAGTTTTAGCAGATAGAGTGTCATGGGCTGACAATTCAAGCAGGATTCATAAGAGCAGTGATAAAATGTCCAACTCGGCCAATAACACTTAATACAATTTTTTTTACAGGACCTAACGTGCGCAAATGTCTTCAGTATGGGCTTAAAAAGACTCGTACACTTACACAATCTCATAGTTTTCAACAAATATACAACAAACTTGACCTTGACGGCTCTTCCAAATACTCGAACAGTTAGACAAACAGCCATAAACAAACACAGCCAAGAGATCCTTATACCTTCACTCTTATAGCCAGACGTAGGCCAGAGAGAAGCGCGTGAGAGAAAGCCTTCCTGTGTGTGCACGCGCGAGTGTGTGGAAGAATATGACGCCAGTTCTCTTCAGTGCTTGTTAGAGACGTCATTGAGTCATAAAGGTTATTATTATGACTATGGCACAGAAAACAGCCCTTTTAGTAAAACCTCTCTATTGGAATCATTGTTACTTTTGTAGTTCAGCCGAGGTTAAAGAGAGAGATGGAAACAAACACATAGAAACAGAAGAGCAAAATAAATGTCTCCGGAAGATCCATCATCATTACTGAAACTGGCCTTTCGCTAAAAGCTCACTACTGTGCTTAGCTTAGCTGAAAGATGACACGTAAAAGGCTGACCTGGATAATGTTAAGTTTCATTAGTCTAACACTTTCACTGAGTAAATGTCAGAACAGTGGATACGAGAGAGGGCCCAGTCACTCAAATGTCAAATTCAAACGAATGGCCTCATTTGCAAAAGCTCTTCGGTTCAGTTCAGTTCAGTCATTTTGTTGTCCCTGCTGGGAAAATTGGTTTACTGACAGGTTCTGAAGAAATCGCCCACAAAAAGAACAATATAAAAGCACAAAAAAACAATGCACAACTGCCACAAAAAAACATAATCCTGCACTTAAAAAAAAAGAAAAAACACTAAAATGTATTTTTTTTTAAAACATAAAGTATTAAAAGTTAAGGTACAGATCTACTTCTACTGCTTTTACACCTCACAAAAACACAACTGAAGTAAAAAAGAGCAGCTGTGCTTTAAAAATGAACAAACAAAACTTAAAGTGTGTTATTTTTTAACCATTTTAAACATCACTTGCACATCTTAGGGAACAAATGCTATTTCATTTTATAACATGTATCAGTCCACACTACTTCAACACATTTATATGCCCTATATATCTCCCGCTGTTCTGAGCTTCTTAATAAATTAGGTTATGGTGAAAAGTACGGGGTTACGCCTCTTAAACTTTGAATTCAGGTGTTTTCATTCATTGCCACAAGTGTATAAAATCAAGCACCTAACCATGCTGTCTGCCTTTACAAAGATTTGTGAAAGATTAAGACTTACTCACTGAATTCGAGTGTGGTACTGTAATAAAATGCTTCTGTCACAATGAGACAGTTTTTGAAACTTCTTTCCTCCTAGATGATCAACTGTAAGTGGTATCATTGCAAAGTGGAAGTGTTTAGGAGCCACAGCAGCTCAGCCTCAAAGTGGATGACCATTTTCTCTGAATCCTGAGGCGCTAAGTGGGTAAAAGTCGCCGGTAAAAGAGTCCCCCGTCATTAACATCAGCACATAAAGCCTGCACTGGGAGCTTCTTTCCATAGGGAAGCAGCTCCTGTAGGTGTAAAGTGACAAATACTTTTATCAAGTATTTACGTATTGAGAAGTATTTTTGTCCAGTAAGTTTCTGTCAGACAAGAGCTATTTGACACAAAATAAAAACTTGTGTCTCGAAGGTGAATTGAGATTTCAGACACGTTTGTCACTTCTCATCTTGAAATTGCATCATCACCAACGACTACATGTCCATTAAATGGCAGCAACTGCAGTATTTATGACATGGACACAAGTTTCAGTCTTGCTGTGTATTATTTTTGGCCACCGTGTAATGAAAAATTCACACAGACGCTGAAATAAATACAATAAATGTAGTCCACTATGTAGAAAACAGGGAGTGATTTTGACAAAGCCTTCATACTTGTCAAATCTGAAAAATGCAGTCGATTGATCAAAGCAGTGATGCCAGAGGATGACACACTGAAACGCACAAGATGCATCTAAAATCAGAACATTAAAAAACCCACAAAATGTCATATTTTGAAATAAAAGAAGCCTCTTTCTACAACTCTCTCCTTCCACCAGACAAGCGTGAATATATACACTTGATTACCCACTTCATCCTTTCATCTCTGCTTACCTCATATGCTGACCTTATTGCTCTTTAGTTTTACCACTCACTGATCCTGCCTGAAAGACTTATGAATGTCTAAGTCTGCCACCACGGGTTGGATTTGGTAAAGTATGAAACTAAGCCCACTGAAAAGAATATGTTGTCTCCCCCAGCATTTCAGCTTTAGCATAAATTAATTAGCCAAAACAATTTTCTACATTGTAGTAATGGTCACTATAAAGCTTGATCACGAATCCCATGTTAAATTGTATCCACTGCTGTGTTCAAAGAGGATGCTTTTCTACACCGCTTAGACTGGAAGGAAGTAGAAACTCAAAAATCGAGTTTCTTAGAGAACCTAATTTGTGATTTACTCGTGACCTAAAAGTCAGAATCTCTGAGCACAAAAGCGATATAAGAAATGTTGATGAAAGCATTTTAATGCAGCTGGACATATTGGAGTTCCCATAAATTCCAAGGTATAGAAAGTATACAAACATTTAATACAGAGGGTTGCAGACTGGATTCAACCACTACACACAGAAACCCCTTAAAAGCTTGAATCAAGAGCTATTGTGCAGCTGTTTTAGTGATTTGGTTTTTCTTGTGATATTTCATGTACGGGCTTTTCTTCAGATTGTTTATGTATTTTTTGATGTCCGATAACTTTAGTGGAAACACATTTTTCTGTTTACGTTTCCTATTCCAGTGGTTTTAATACTGTTATGTTTGCTGGTTGTGTGTTGATACTATTTTTGTACAACTGTAGGAGTGTATTATGATTACGATTGTTGGCACGCGTCTGCTACCTTTGGCACGTTTTTTCTGCCGGTGTTTTTCATTATGTTCTGATTGGTAATGGGATCTCACCTGGCTTTTATATGCTGTGATTGTTTGTCTTAAACCTCGCTGATGATTGCTGAAACACTTCCTTCGTTTTACCTGTTTTTTTTGGTGTTTTTTTACAATTTTAAATTAAATATAGTGTTTATAGATTTATAAATCCTTGTGTTCTTTCCATATTTGTATTGTGCATTTTTGGGGGATAAGCAGCACAGCAGCGTGTTAGTAAAAGTTTTGAGTTTGTGCCGCATTACAGAAGCACACAGCAAGATAGACAAGCCTCCAATGGTCATTCATGATTGCTGTGCATTCATGTTAATCCATATGTGGGTGCCAGACATGTAGGTTTCCGCCTGTGAGATTTTGTCTGCATCTATGGGTTTTACATGCTATTTTAGTGTGAGCCTAATGGGTTTACAGAGTGCCAGGCATTTTAACAGAGCCAGGGAGAGGCTTGTAAAACACACACACTCACCACAAGACAGAGAAGAGAGGCTGGCACACTGGAACATGGTGGTCTGGAGGGAGTCTGTGTGCGCATTAAGAGGGTCAGCCAGGGTGATGCTGACACATGATGAAGGAAAACGAGAAACACGGGTCTGAATGAAAGACTGGCAGTGTATGTGTGCGATTGTACATAGGCAGGGTTGGGGTCTCAAAAAAAAAAAACCCAACAACAATAAAAAAAACAAAAAAAAAACACATGGCGCCAAGTGGTGCCTGAATATGGGTGGGTTTGCAGAAAAAGAGAGGAAGAAGAAGAAGAAAGATTCAAACTGTGATGTTGTTAATGGAAACATCCCACTAAAAATAGTATAAAAAATAACTAATGAGTACAACTGCATTTCTAAAAAAAAAAGTGGGACTCTGATTTATGAATCATTTGAACCCCATATTTATTTTAAAACAGCACAAACCAAATCTGCCAATCTGCTGTCAGTGCTAGGAGAAAGGTCAAAAGTCTGTGCATAATTTTATACCTATCCATTTAGCGGATGACCACTGTACAGAACATGTAACCCTCACATATAGACTAAAGTCCAGTGAACCCCAGCCCTGGACTCTGCTGTACTCAGTGTGGAAACACTTTCCTCAGTACACACCAGAGCATCATTCATAACTTAAAGCTTCCAGTGACCAAACAGGGTTGGGAGTGGGTGTAATTGCTTATTCAACAGTTAGCCACACATCACTAAGGATGTCAAAGAAAGACAGGCTTTTAGGAATAAATACCCTTTGGGCTTGTCTACAGCATAAAAATAACTTAATTAACTTCTAAGGAAAGCAAGAGAACCGCAATTTAATCCAATATAAAATAAAAAAAATCTGTGGGGCTGCATGGAAAGCACAGCAGATATGAACTCTACCACACAACAGTTCACCACGCTGGACACACAGAGGAGAGTGAAAAACTCAGGGCTTTTTCTCTATGAATTTAATGATGTGTCCAAGAGGCTCAAAGGAGAAGCACAGCAGTTATTGTCCATCCACAGTAAAACAGTCTTCCCACCTTTATGAGCAAAACACCCTCAAAGGAGCTCACAGTAACACTGTCACTCTTTAGCATTAAATACCACGTCCCTCTAACAGATCTGTACCTCACACATTAGTCACCATTAGTATTTTCTGAAAGAGTTGTAAACATGTTCGCGATAACAGCTGACCCACTTCTAAACACACTGATCTCCAGTGGTGGTGTACAGAGGACTCTGTCACTAGTCTATGCCACCTCTGAGTTAACATCTATAGGGCCCTTTAGCTCAGCTTTTCATGAACTCCAGCCTCACTTCCCAGTGCAGCAATTAAAAGACATTCATGTAAAGGCTTTATTGTTTTTTATGGAAAAATCCAAACAGGTTAAAGGAGCGCTTATTAGTTACTAAATTAGTTCTGAAAAAAGTTAATATAGCTCCTCCACCTCTCCTTTAGCTTCGTTCTGGTTGGCTGATCCACATAAACAGAAGGTTTGAGCAGCAGGTGTGTGGGCCCGCTGTGCCAAACCAGAGCTGTGTGCCTGAGATGACTATATTAAGAATCTCCGCTCTCTCTTTACCAACTACACATCCAGCAGTGTAAAACAGAGTGTTTATAGCAGAGTGAAGTCTAAATTGCGGCTCGCGTGGATTATGTGAAGATATACTGACCCCATTATTTGAAACTTTGGCCACATTGTTGAGCATCAACATATGTATGACAGAAAATAAGGGATAAGTACCAAAGTTCCACTTCAAGGGCAGTTACATCAGGTATTAAATTTCTTCTTCAGCTTTATGTTACATGACGATTGGTAACCTTAC
>NW_005187415.1:6160862-6180676 GCF_000239375.1 Pundamilia nyererei
CTGCTGCCAAAAGCTTGAAACGGAGTTTACTCCCAGTAAAATAAAATGTCTGAAACGGTTTTTGTTCCGCAGCCAGGCGCTTGTCGTCAGGTGACCTGCTGGAGTAAATCTTTTCAATAATGTCAAAAGCAGCGCCAAAAACCTGCCAGGCAAGCCCAAGTGTGTGCCCCTACTCCTACATGCAAACACACACACACATCTGCACACTCACAGCAAGAACAAGCATGCAACCTCGTGCATGTCAACACATACAGCATGTAAAGGCAAGCACACAAACACACACAGTGGAGAGTTTTAAAGAATTGATAAATGAGGAGCAACTAAATATTATCGCTTTTTTTCCCTCCACGCTTCTCAAAAATAGAACACGCTCTCGCTCTTTTTCCCCCTTTTTTCTTACACACACAAACACTTTTTTTGAACCGCAGGAATGACTGATGTCGTTGCATTTCATTTTTTCCTTCCTCTCATCTCTCACTCAGAACACACCCAGGTGTCCTCACCTGTTCCTGCGTCATGCTGTGCAGCTGCGTATGCCAGGAAGCGGAGTCAGAGCGGTGATAGGCGGGGGGCGGGGCAAAATCTTGCAATATGATTGGGTCTCGCTCCTGACACAGTGAGGTCAGGTGACTGATGTACAGCTTCAGCTTACTGCGATTCTGATTAAGATCCAGGAGAGGAGAAAGAATCTGAAGGAGGAAAACAGAAAATTAATTCTTTTATGTGTTTACTGTATGAAAAATAGCAAAACAAAAAACATGAACGATAATAATAACGATTTTGCAAGAATACTAGGCCAGATGGACATGCAGTGATGGGCAAATGTAAGATGAGTAAGACAAAGAAAATGAAGCAGAGGCACACTGAGAGAAAGCCAGAGAAAGCGCTTCTAATAATGAGGATCAGTGCACTGTTTTTAATTGCATACTGTCACAGCTGTAGCTGAGACTGAAAGAAGACCCTCATGGGCAGTTTTCAGCCGAGAAAACCATTTAAAGTAGTTCATTTAAAGAAAAACAATGTGCTCAGTTTCCACAAACACTGCACCTACAGCAGCTGATCCACTGTGAGCACCGAGGTTATTGTAGTTTATGGAAACAAAACTAAAAACGAAACATAAAAAAAATAATTTCATGAATTGAAAAAAGTAATCAAATCAAATAAAAATACCAGTGATATATGCATAGTTTAAGTATTTGTTAGCTTGGTAAAAGTCTTCTTACAGCTTGCCTGATGAGGCACTGATGGATGTGTAATTGAGACTGCTTTCAAAAAGTTAATGCACACACATTCCCCTGATGATGCGGTGCTTCTTTCAGCAGTTTCTAGTAAAGTACAGCTTAACAATTTGCACATATAAGACACAATCCCCCAGCAGAGAATCTATAATACGCTTAAAACATGTTCAGCATAGTTACCATGGTGATTTAGCCAGGTAAAAAAAGAGAGCTGCTCTTTTCTGACAAGAGTTTTAAGGGTTTTTTTGAGCCTGGCACAAAAACACAAAAAAGCCTGGCTATGTTGAACTTGATTTATAGCACACCTCTTCTCAAATCCCTTCCCTACAAATCAGTTGTTTTTATTTTTTGTAGCTGTTTTTTCACAAAACTGAAATTTTAACACCGGAAATAAAATTTTTTACAGGGTAAAAAAAACAAACAGATTTCATAGAATAGACTAGAATAGCCCTTTATTGTCACTGTACATGTACAACTGTGCCGGAATAAAATATAAATAGTAGACAGGAGGAATAAATAGCAAACAGGAGAAATATATACCAAAACTCAAAGGCACACAAGTTGCAAAGTGCTTGGAAGTAGTAGGAGTTCAAATAAATTGCAAACAAGAAAATATAATTTAATATAATATAATTGAAAATATGATTTCAGACACCACAGACTGTATGTTTAGGGCAAAGTTTACCTCGGTGTAAAGTAAAATTAGTTTTGGCTAATTCAGACATTTAGATTAATGAAAGACGAATTAATTATTGGAAAAATAGACAGAGGAAAGAGGTGAACATATATATAAAAACATATTTTGTTGGTAGACTGTCATGCTCACGAGTAAACAGAATACTGGAAGAACATATTAATCCCCACCAATCCACAGGTAATGGCTATTATGAACTCAGAAGTAGAAAGACGATTCTCTTTAAAAAGCATCATTTCTTGTTGAACGTCTGACTATATAAGTGCAGATGAGCAAAACAGATACATGCATTCTGGGCGCATGACATGAGACCTCCCAGGGCACACACACACACACACACGCGCGCGCGCGCACACACACAGAGATAAGGCATGCTGACACACACTGTTCTCCTTGGGGAATACTACGATTTAAGTGCAGAGGAAGCATTTTAAGAGGGCTGTTAGTGTGTGTGTGGGTAAAGTATATTTAATCCCAGCAGCGTCTGTCCACACTCTGCGAGCTGTGCTCATCGTCACTCAGCATACCCACACACAAACACAACCCATGTGTTTCATTGACAGGATCCTCAGCGCAGTAACATCTTTCTCTCTAAACTCTTCCTCCACTTTTTAACCTCGTCACGTCTTCACTTCTTACACACAAGAACTACAAATATCGATGTGAATTTGCCTCAGGTTTGGGGTTTGATTATATACATTCATTTTACACAGAATGTTATTTGGTGAACTCGGTGAATATCAATAAATGAATGATGATATGACATCATCAGATAAATATAGCAGGAAAAATAATAATGGTTTTTGTGTTGCCAAACACTTCATCTACATTTTTTTAAATATTTTTCTCAATTTGATCTTGTGTCACTTAATTTTTATTTTGCATATTATTTATTTTTATTTTTCTCTGCTTGTCTATGTGTGTGTGTCTATCCCAGATACTCAAAGTCCTCAAAGCAACTGGCAACACGGTGTCAGCCATCAGTGGCTCGGGTGAAACTGGTCACAAAGAGGTACATGGTGCTACGCCAAAAACCTCCTTGTGCCTGCTTGGGTCACTGCTTGTGAATTGTTGAAGTCGACCTTAGTTTTCATGGACGATGCCCACCTATCTCCAAACGCTCCCCAACTAGTTGTTGAGCGATAATGAAAGTTGAAAATGTGACACAAACTGAATGCAGAGACCATTCATCTTTAAAATAAAAGTTGTGCCTTTTGGCAGCAGCAGCAGGAATGCACAACTTTACTGAGGCCTTAATTGTAATGGTACAGCGAGAGTCATTGCAGTGTAATCTTGTTCTGGTTTCTTCATTTTCTTTTGCCGTTGCTTTACTGTTTGTAGATTCCCCAGGCAGCAAGCTGTAAGGAAAACCTGTATTTTCTCTGCAACATGCAGGCTTAGTCAAGTCTAGACTTTACTTGTGCTCCATGTCTCTGTGTCTTGTTCCATTTTTTATTGCTGAAAAGTTGTCCATCACCCTGGTGTTACAGCAATGTACAATTGAGTATACTCAAACTGCTATACCTCCACCCATTTAAAGCTTCATCTTGTACCAGGCAGTACATCTGCTACATTGTCCATTTGGTTATATCTCCCAGTAGTAGTCAACATTATTGTCTGAGTTAAGATTATCTTGGTTTTGATTGTAGAATTGATAATCTGTTTCCTTTCCTGCCTTTTGTTGTTCACCTCCAAGGTTGCTTTAACCCCTGCCCTGTTTAGTCCGTTAACTCTGGTTTGTTTTTCCTCTTGGTGCAATTCATCTGTGCAGATATGAACATGATAATCGCACTAGGGCAAAAACCAAATAAACTGCACCAAGACCCTTTGGAGGAGGCCTGGTTCCAAATGAACTCCAGAGTAGTGTGTTTATGGTGAGAATGTGCCCTTGATCTGACCCAGCTATTGGGTCTAAATTGTAAGTTTGTGCCAAATGCACATTCTGGGTTGTAGCAGAGTACAATAAATGTACAGAGAATACAAACTTTGAAAATTATTAGGAATAAATTCTCCATGTTTTCCAGCTTGAGCTACCGAGCCTCTTTGCGTCAGCATTGGAGTACAGCTTTAAGCAGTCGCTTACCTGTTGCCTACTTGTCCTAGTCACTTTTAGCATGTTTTCTAACTATAAAATACTTACTTGGTTATCACTTAAACACTGACAAAAACATAATTTAATTGCTCTGGCATTTGAGAATCCTTTTGAGGTTAAGTTCATCAAAAGTAGATTGGATGGAGGGATTTTGTGAAAAAAAAATTGTACTCCATTCTTTAGTGGCGTTGACGCAACAATGAAAAGTGACAGTACATCAGAGGAGCTGTCACTTGTGATTTTGAGTCTTCCCTGATTTGCTGCACAAACAACTGACAGAAAAAGTCTCAGCAATTTTGTGTTTTTCCAGTGAATCGCCAATACTCACCAGCAGCTAAACCTAACCCTAACACACACAAACACATAAAATATACACTTTTAAATGTGTGGTAGCACAAGTCAGCGCAACACACTCATACACACGCAGACACAAATAGGTTCCGACACAGAAAAACATACATACACACACTCACACTCATTCATGGTGGTTATCAGCTTTGTAAATGGCTCCAGTTACAGTATTTTCCAGGGAGGACCTGCCAGTAGGTTACAGTCCATTACAAAATACATTACTGAACATTTCCCTCTGGAGGAGAAAGGGAGGTAGACCGAGAAGGAAAGAGAGGGAACGACAACATTTGGAGTTAAAAGGCTGAAGAGATTCTACACATTCGCCATTTCAAGCCCTCTTTCTTTGGCTCCGAGTTATATTTGCTGATGGCAGATGTGCAGTGAGGCCGTTATCTCTCCCAGACTAATGTGTAATATGGCAATATCTGAAGAAAATTCTCCAAATTTGGCTTTACTGCTCTACAAACATACTTAACATATTTGTAACAGCTGTCCTCTCACACTTTGTAATTCATACTATTCTGTCAGAAAGCTTAAAAAAAAAATCACTGTCCACACTTTCCAGACCTGCAGTGGAGCTCTGCGGATCAAATACAAGACGAATGAGAAACAGACACGAAGAATGGAAGGAATGACGGCGATATGAGGAAGACATTAGGAGAGAAATAACACGAGTTGTTTCCTTTTCTTTAAGTTCTATTATAAGAAAAATCGAGGAGGAATTATGGGATAAAATACGAACAGAAACACAGACCACTGAACGTATTCGCAAGACTTTCATTAAGGTATACGGCAAATATGTGTCTACATGTTTTTCTTGTATTACACAGCCTCCAATAGCCAACATATGCAATGTGTGTGTGAGTGTGTGTGTGGTTAATGGGTCCGCAGGGCTTCTCAGTATCTTACTGTAGTATGAAACAATCCCAAAGGAGAAATAACTTTATACAGCACTGTGAGTCAGTGTGTGTGTGTTTGTGCTTCTTTATTAGACTCCTCTGCCTGCCTACCAGATTCTTACTGTTCTATGAAAGAACTCCATAGAGAGACATTCAGCTAGCCTCACTGATGGGATGTATTAAAAAAAAACCCTCTATGGCCACATTATATGGTGAAATCAAGACTTTTCTTCCTCCGCAGAACCCTCTGAGACAAATACACACCAGCAAAAATGCACATATTTGTCCAGCATCAGCATCAGTAGTGGGTGTAGGCTTTCACTGCTCTGTAAGTGCTATCTCAGTGACCCAACCGATGAAGTCTTGGCTAGTAGATGATCTCTTAAACTGCCAAGCAAATGTATCATCCGGTTGTAAAACTGCTCGTCAGTTTGTTGCAGAGCTAAGACAGAGAGACCGACAACCATTCACTCCTACATGTCTTTGGACTGTAGGGGGAAGCCAGAGTACCCAGACAGAACCCATGCAGACAGGGGGGAATATGCAAACACTATACAAAAGGCTGCACAGCATTAGTGTTTGCCTCACATTAAGGTTCTGGGTTTGAATCCGCTGGTCGTCCGCGGGTGTTCATTGTGGAGCTTGGATCTTCTGTATTCGTATTTCACTGGTTTATTTCCAACAATATTTTCACGGACCGGCCTTTAAGGTGTCGTGGATAAATACAACAAAATAAAACCAGCACCGGTACCAGAAAAAAATAAGATTTATTCATAACACACGGGAAAAGACCCAGGGAACCCGAGTTAATGCTAAAAACCAATAAAAACCCTGAAAACCATAAATTTCACACCCGAACCTCAACTCTCGTGGCCCAGTACCAAACGACTCACGGACTGGGTCGTGGCCCAGTCCGTGGCCCAGCGGTTGGGGACCGCTGTTGTAACTGGATTAATTTGAGGGTTTTGGGCTTGTGAGATGGGGAAAAAATGGCAAGACGTGTGAAAAACTGTTTTGTTTGATAAGGAAAACAAGAACACTCACAGAGCACAACTCTCCCCAAAGAGCGTGACCATTTCACCAAAATGAAATCATCTCGGGCTGTTATGGTATCTACCATCACACAAAATCTGAACATGATGTCTTTAAAACTGTGGATGCTAGATTGTTAACCAACAGCCAAACAAGCTGAACCAATTACATGTTTAGACTGTATTGTCAAACTGTTTAATCCACCTTACAAAAAAACATCTCAGGAATATGTAATGTAAATGTAATATCACTTTCACTTCCAAAGAAATGGTGATAGATTTTAAAACACATTAAAAAACTCTGAAAAAGACACTTGCTAATTTATAAAATGTACATTTTCTACTATTTTTTGTGTAGTTATGCATCTAATAAATCTGAAAGCTATTTGAAAAAGCAAAATACCATGAAGTGGCCTTGACAATGCCTGATGTGTCTTAAGAGTGCTCCCCTGTGTTTCTGTGCAGCAGCAGTTGTCTCTGAAGCATTTCATTGTCCAGCTGCAGCACAAAATCCCCTCACAGAATACACACAATCACTCACTGTGCGGATGAAATGTGCTATGGCAAATTACCAATCTTACACACCAAGAGAGTGTGTTTTCATGTGGCTATGTAAATACAGAGAGGTGGAAACAGAAAGAAAAGGAGATAGAGTATAAGCTGTGTGTGTGCTGCCTCTCTCAGCAGGGAGGTGCTACCGCTAATTAATAACCAGGGTCAAACTTAGATCCAATGGTGAACCTTTGGGCTTTTAGCATCCCAATGGGAAATCCATCTGGAGCAGCTGAGCTGCACTAAAAGCAGCATGTGCAGCTCATATGTGGTGCCGTCTCTGCACTGTGGTCTTAGTAGATCCAACCGTTTGGATGCCTTTTAATAACCACTAAACTTAGAAGAGCCTTTTAACCATTAATTGCTTAAAATGTGTAAAAAATTCCAATTCACTTGTTTCAAGAGTTTAATGGGAACAAGTGACTTTGCCAGTTTGGCGTTGAAACCTGAACACTTGCACTACTCAATGCTCAGGTTTCTTTCTTTTTTCTTAAGAAAGACTGCTCTACATTAGACGTATTGTGGTTGGGTGTCTTTTGTTCTTTCTTGAGTTGAATCTTGTTACGCATCTACAATTAATGACCTTTGGGCTTTTGAAATACTGGAAAGCCCCTATTGTATGATTAAAAAAACAACACAGGAGCAAGGTCAAAGGAAAAACCTTCTTTTCATCATTTCTGACAGAAGAAATATACTTTTTACAAAGCAGTTTAGCAAAGGTGCACATTTCCAACACTACATCACACATTTCAGTTGATTTGAATAAGAATATGGTCTCAGTTGGCATATGATTGACACATGAAGCTTACAATATCAAACCAAAGGCAAGACCCAAGTAGACTTGAGGAACAAGGGAATCATCCAAAAGATTAATGAAGGTTGAAATAATGAAATCATGGGTATAAAAATGCACAGGGAAAAAAATAAATCATAAAAAAAGAGTTCAGAGAATGCCAACTGGAAGAAATCCTTATCATGAGAGAATGAAATTATATTTAAGGATGAGAAATTGAACAAATGAAGCACAATTCAAGATTTGATGGCTGAAGGGAAAAAGGAAAGGAAAGATGAATCACAGAATAAAAGATGCATTTCAAGATTGGATTTCAATGTTAGAAAGAATGGAGGAAAACTGAATAAATAAAAAACGATATGAGGCCACAAATAAAGTGAAATGGCAGACAATGATGCCAGAATGAGATCACAAAGTCACGGATGAAACTAAAGAAAAGGAAGACGAATGACACGATGGCCATGATCAAATCCAGACAGAGAAGACGCTCACCCTTCTGTACACAATGATGAACTGAGGGTGAGGAAGAAGGCATGTGATTGGCTAGGCCCAAATGCCCTCCTCATCGTCCTATCGGTTAGTTCAGTCCAGCCGCAGCGTGAGTTCAGAAACAGGAAGTTAGTTTAGCAAAAAAGGGAAACTTAACAGAGATATAGAGAGTGCAGAACAAGTAATAGTGCTAAAAAATGGTTAACTTTAATTAGTAAATTTGAAGAGAAATAAGCTAACATCCAATAGCCCAGAAATGGCAATATGACTTGCTGGAAAGTCTTTCATTCAAATATTATTAAAGAAAATAAAGATTTCACTGGTTTGGCCAATGCACACCATCCGGGGCAGTTATCTTACCTGGTCTGGGGAGGGTTTGTGATTGTTGGGCTGCTCTGAGTTTGGGGATGAAACCTTCAAATGATCATCCTCATAGTTGTCCGCCATCAGCTTCATCCTGTTCTGCGTCTGCAGAGACAAAAATAATATATCTCATTAGAAACACGTTTTTGTTTTTAGGTGGAATTTAGCACGATCATCATTATGACATTCGTGTTTTAGACGGAGCATAAACCAGTGTGTGTACGTGTGCGTGTGAAGTTAATTTGGAGAGGAGTAGATTTTTGAGTGAGTGCCATGAGCTTTGCCTGAAAAAGTGTGCATATGTGTGTGTTTTTGTGCGCAAGAGGAAAACAGTAACAGAGGGCTTCCCAACTGTCCATTTGTATTTGAGTTTCAAGAACTGGGTTGGTTCATCTTGCACATTTCAGACTGCAAACACACACAACCATCATGCAACCTGTTGTGTAGCTTGTTAACCGGCGCAGAAAAATAACAGGCTTGTTAAGTTGCCACTTGAGGGGAGATCCATAAAGACTTAGACAAATATTAGACTGTACACATACAAAGGCCTCCAAAACACTTTCATCTCCTCCTCCTCCATATCTTGCTCTTTCTTTCCTCCATTCTCATTTCTCCTGTCTTTTCTCTGCAACCATCTTTTTGCTCCTCGGATTACTGTCACATTCCCCCCCCCACTTTTCGTCTTCTCTCCTCGTCTTGCTGCTCCATCTGTTTCACATGTTATAGTTATACTTCAGGTTTTACAGTAGGCCTGCAAAGTGTGAGGGGTGAGAGATGAAAAGCAAGAGATGGAGTCAGTATAAATCTGTAAGTCTTGTATACTCTAAATCCCCTTAGCCTCACACTGAGCCCTGCAAGGAACAGGAGCTTAAGCAGGACAGACTGAGGTTATGTGTGTGTGTGTGTGTATGTATATATATATATATGTATATATGTGTGTGTGTGTGTTTGACAAAAAGTAAAAAAAAAAAATTTTATATGCATTTGTTTGAAAGCTAAATGAAAGACTGCACTTTTAGGAGTGTGCATGTGAGCAAAACGATCACGCGTCTGACAGTGTGTTACACTTGGTGAGTATCTGGACCTGCACAAACGAGCCCATGCCACACTTAAAAACACCTATAAAGCAAACTCGCAGAGCAGACAGTTTATCTGCACACCACACAAGTTTGAAGATAAACACGCGCAGAGCTGTAAAGTCACCTTTATTAGTATCTGACCGCAACTTCCACCTGCCCTCCCCCGCAACCGTCCTTACACAGATTATTATTTTTTTGATGCTGTTGTTGTAACATATGGAAAGTTCATATGCACCAGACACTGGCTTGGGAAACGCAAATTTAATGAAATTAAAAGAGCAAGTAAGACTTGGTCCATACCGTACAATACACACACACACGTGATAGTTGCCTGCAAAAATATATAAATACATATATCACTGCCACTTCACTTTATGTACATATGTAAAATTGTGTATTTTTTTATTTGTACACTATTGTTTTTCTCTTTTATTTATTCCAATTATTATCTCTAATTCACTTTTTCTTGCTGACACTTGTGTTGCTGTAACGTGTGAATTTCCCCAGTGTGGGATTAATAAAGCCGGTGTCTTTGTTTGTTTCTATGTTCTTCTGAATGACCATCTTAGGTAAGCATCACTTTAGTGGACTGTGTCACACTGAAAGATAGAGGAAGAGGTCTCGTGTGTGGAGTCTTACGGTTAATTTCTAGAAATATGCCTACATGACTTATGCCAGGAGTTTGCCTCAAAGATGAAAATAGATAATAATAACCCAAAACCCCAGGTTCATATGGAACACGTGACATAAAGCTGAACAGACAGATGTGCCTCTGTCCTTAGGAAAGTTTATTTCATAAAGGTTAAGAGATCGTAAGTAAACATACATTAAAAACATTTGCTCCAACACTTGCAAAAAAGGCTCTGGGATCTGGAAAGCAAGAAACAAAAAGGAGGGAAGACAGTTAAGAAGAGGATAAGCTGTGTCAAGAGGGTGCCTGATTTCTGATCTCTTTAGTATCTTCTGTCCTACCTTTCTGTAAAAACACTTTATCTGTGTCCTGTCCTCTTTCTCCTCATCCTAGAGCTTTCTGTATCAAAATAATCCCCAGTTCCTCCCACTCTTCCTGTCTTCATCGCTAACCTCTGTCATACATAATACTTTTGAAGATTAAGTCTTTTTACCCAAATACCTAACGCACTCCTTTCTGTAGTTATCGAAGCTCACTTTTTTAAGTGTCTTCTTCCCATCTATAAACATAGTATTTCATTTTTCCCTGCTTCATTCTCTCATTTTGAGCTCCATAACTTGATTTTATCTGTGGCCAATTCCAGCTTCTGTTTGTTTCCTTCCTTCTGCTTGCAACATGTCCTCTTTCTCTCTTCTTGTTTTCATGTCTAGTCCACTATTTTTCGAGTTCATTTTGTTTATTTATTTATTGTTTATTTCTTGAAGAGCCACTTGAGGCTGGCTCCAAAAGCAAGTCAATCCCAATAGATTGACTTTGGTACCTTAAATACTGATATTAAATGCTGCAGAAATAAACATGTTTACAGGTTGCTACAAAATGAATTTGGTCTTTTAAGATAAGCAAAAGTCTTTGTTCTTTTTTAATCGCAATTTAAGGCATGAAGTGGATCACCTGAGCATATTTGTGCCTTTAATATGACAAATAGTATGAGTTACAGTGTGGTTAATTGAACAATCAGCCCCATCCTATTACATTCGTACCTTACTTATTTACATCGGTACTCATAAGCAAGTCTTCATGTCTATGTGAAGCAGCTTTCTAATTAATCTAAAAGTGCAGTGTTCTGCCGTCTCGTCCAAGTGTGGTAATTTTGTTTCTAAAAGCTTTTAAAAATGACTATGGCCAAACTTCTAAAAAGAAGATTTTTATTAGTCTTTAGTAAAAATCTGTCTTTAAATGATGGAAAATCTAGAGAGCAACATGCAAGAGGAAAAAAAAAATCCTAAAAATGAAGTTGATGCAATCGGTGAGGTGGAAAGACAAAGAAGAAAGTATGGCTGAAGAAGTGTCCTCATTTTCCACTTTGGCCTTTCTTTACATTTCTCCTCTTTCGCTAACTGTCAGGAATGCTGACTTCAGCTCATTTGTTCTTGTGCCAACTCTCTTTCTCACTTAATCTAATCATCACACCATTATTTCACTCCTCCTCCCTCAAGCTTCTCTACGTCTTCTTCCCTCCCCTCCGCTTCTCCCCCACACATCCTTCATACAGCTCGGCTGTAACTCGCTAACAATCGAAAGAATGAGAAACAAATGAAAACGAGGTGAAGTGAGGGGGTGGGGGGGCTGCTGAGCCACGCTTGGAAGAAAATTATTTCATTACGATAACGCTCTGGGGAACATTACATGAGATTATTGTTTCGCCTTTCTCTCCGGTGGCAATAGAAGCGCCTTTGTAGATATCTGTGCAATTATCAACAATGAAAAGTTGCTGAGTCATGGTTTGACAAGAACTATTTCATCATGATAAGAAATTAGATTACTCTTAACCCATTTTATATCAAGAAAAGAAAATTGTTAATAAGTGGAAAAATACAAATGATAATGAATCGTGTTTGAGCTGAGCGCTGTGGAGATTATTTCATTGCAGTAAGTCTCGGCGGTGTTATAAATTTGATTAGATCCACATTTTTTCACTTGCCAGTAACACGGGAGGTCATCATAACTACAAACAAGAAGTGATGAAGAGTTTAGTGGGAAAACAAAGCATGAACACTATGAACTGTGATTCAGAAAAGAAGAACAGGGGCGTTATAGTATTAAAGATGTTTTTAGTTCACAAATAAAATGGAGATAATTTAATTTGCAAAACCAAAATAGGAAATCTAGAATGTCAGGACATATGTTCTAAGAATGCAAATATTTGTTGTGTAAAAAATAATTTATGTAAAGATTTAAAGATTAAAGATTTATTTAAATATGTTTTGACCCTTTATGGACCACATTATGGATGCGGACAGATCTCATTCAGGTCTGCTGGAAATACAATATCATCACACGAAGAGCCAAAAGTCTTACAAATGTCCATATTACAGCCATAGAGGTCTGGACCGAGGACCATAGCCACACATACATCCCTGACCTGTAACTGTTAAACATGTGTCTGCTAAAGGAGAGATCCTGCTAATTCCTCACCTCCACCCTCTTCTTTCTATTGTAACATTTCATAAAATATTACAAATATTATTTTTTCTTTGCTTTTGAAATTGAGTGCGTGGCACAGATGGAGTTCACAAAGAAACCAAGTACACTGCAAGATAATATGACAGTGACTTGTCAAGGTAGCCACACCAACTGCTTTTTCCTTAATTTGTTACAAGCTGGACCATAATTTACAAAATGAACACTATGGTGTGTTGGATAAGACCTCAAACTAGCAACTAAAGCCATAAATGATAAATGGACTGATTCTTATATAACACCTTTCTACTCCAGCACCCAAAGCATTTTATACTACATGTCTCTTTCACACAAGCGCTTTTTTCTTGTGTACTTCCTTTTCCTGTACTGTGGGATTCTGTATCTTGCCCAAGGATACTTTGGGACATGGACTGGAGCAATCATGGATCAAATCAACAACCTTGCAATTACCAGATGAAATGATTTACCTTCTGACCCACAGCCATCCCAGATAAAAAAAAAAAAAAAGTATGCTAGAAAAATGCCTATGGAGGTCAAAAATGAGGTGAGAAGCATGGTAACTTTTTACTTTTACATGTTAGATTCAGTCTACGGTATAAATGTGGTCACTACTGGCTTCGGAAAATCAAGATGGTGACAGCCGTAAAATGCAAAGTAGAGCCTCCAAAGATGTGATGTTAAACCAAAGGCTGACTGCATCTTTCATATACACTCTATGCATTTAACACATAATATGTGTCAGGAAAAATCAGTTGTTAATATTTGAAATACACTGCACAGTCCAGGATCCATGAATACCAGTGATTTGCTGTAAATTCATCAGAAATTTACCATTGCATTGGATTTCTCACATTGGCACAGGTAGATTTTGTGCTAGGCAGGCAAGACCAATCCAGTTGTATCATATATTTGGGTTGTCACATGCACTTACAGCAGGTATGTTGAGAAATGTTTAGGGCTTCAGCAGATGTGTGAAAACTGCTTTAGAGGGAAGAGGAAGGAGACTGTGGGATATACAGGAGAGTGAAGAGAGCTGAAGTTACCTTGATCTACAGCCTCCTGCAGCTGGGGGTCAAAGGTTAACATGCAGGAAAAGCTTTCAGGGACACAGGTGCGTTTTAACGTATGCAGCATAAGCGCAACAAATACAAATCTTCTTTGCTTGCATTCACTGGTTTATTAGTCTGTTCTGACTAAATGTGCTTACAATTGCCATATCATTAGTACACAGCATTAATACATTGCAATGGATTAACTGAAATAGTTTCAATTCATAATAAATCTCATAATAGATAGGGTACGATCAATTCTACATGCCTGTTACTACACAAACAGCTCCATGGCACGAGAAATGTAATTCTCTGAATTTAACCTGCTCTGTAGTGGGGTCTGACAGCTCTGCGGCATAGGTTACTGTGCTGTGTGAAACCCAAATTCAGACCAGACTGGAAACAGTATTTAAGCACTCCATCAAAAAACACCCCGACTCTGACCTGTGACTCACTGAAGAGTGGTCGTCGTCAAAAAACAAACTTCAAAAACTTTTCAAACAACTTTTCTAACACACGCATAAGTGAACCGCATTCATAAAACTGCAAACCCAGAGTATTAACCCAAAGTTAGCTTGCTAACTGAAACACTACCTGCCACATGAGGCCTTACGACAAACAAGAGTTTACTCTTCATCAAAAAACTCAGTTTTAATTTTATGCTATCACTCTGCCTCTGTCCACTTGTCAGTTAATTTATAAGCATCTAAAAGTCGATCCGTGACACAAGAAAATGCTACATAAGCCTCAGCTTACTTGATAACATTGCAAACAGATGCATGTGTACACACAGGAATACTGAGGAAGTCTCCGCTGTGATCCATCACTGGAGACTGAACATTATGGCTCTACAGAGAGAATGGGAGCGAGAGAGAGAGTGAGAGACTTGGAGCTGTGCAAAACGTTACACACCCTTGCATGCATGCGCACACTCATAGCTGCAGACAGTTGAGTCTCTGTGTTGTCAGTAACCACCTTCGAGACCCTGAAGTGTCATAAATGACTTCAAATAGAACGCGGAGACGGAGACGAGATGGAGGGATGAGGAAGGAAAAAAGAGAGAGGGTGAGGACTGTTACTCTGACTTCATTTGACACTACTTTCTAACACCTTGCACTTCTCTCTTAAACATCTATTCAAACACTGTGGCGTGCAAATGTTGCTTTTGCATAGCCAATGCTTGTCTTTTTGAAACCTCGGAGCTTCCATACATTAAGTCAACTTTTGGCAACATTGAACAGGAAAGTCTTGTGATAGCATTTGTATTCTAGGGGTCTTTATGACAAGTTAATCTGAACCATGGGGTTTTAAAGTGAGTGTAAAGCGCTACGATTTCTGCTTAGTTATGATTTACCATGTGTCGTTATCATAGCTGTATGCCTGGTGTGCACTGTGCTTACGAGATTGCTGATTACACACAGAGTATGCTTAGATAATACATTTTTATATGATCTAAGCGAGTTTAACAGACTGTTCCACCAGTGAAAGTTACATTTCGTGCAACTATCAAATAAAAAAAAAAAAAACTTGGATGGTATTTCTGTAGGGTTCCTTTGTCTGGGATGTATTGGCAGTAATTGAGCAAAACATAAAATGGAAAGCCTGGTTGGATAGTGCAACAGATAACAAAAGTCAAAGGTCAAAGAAAAAAAGTAAAATGTAGAAAAACAGTGCAAAAAGAGGAGGGAAGGAAAAAAGTTAGGATTCCCTGTACAGTAATTTTCCTGTTTTTTTCACACTTGCGTGTATAATTTAACAGCTGAATTTTGTTAAGATCAGTCCTGGGGTTGTTATTATGTATAATGTATGAAACGTAACACCTTTAGTATTTGAGTTCTTCCACAAAGCTGACAGCAAAGTTGGTGAAAACTAATCCCAAATGTACTTGACAGAAAACATCTGTTCGGCTGTAATTATGAAAGGGCTTGTGAATGATGCTACAAGCCTGACAGTTAAGCCTGACAGTCTCTGCTTTTATTAGCTGCTAAAAATCAAGCTTTGGCTGTGATAGAAGTAGACTCATCTTGAGCATCATAACTCTGTGTTTGGGGTTATTTGCTACTAGCTGCGTGTTTTAGCAAGTTCCTTTGTGAACGTGAAGCATGTTTTCTATCGATTTGGACTCCACACTTTGTTGCCCCTGGTCTCTGCTCATATTTGTGATATTCATGGACAGTATCTCATGACCTAGCCAGAGTGAGTTGGGTGTCCATTATGGAAACCTCAGAATAGTATCCTTGCTTTTTGCAGACGATGTGGTTCTGTTGGTTTCACTGGCGCGTAATCTTCAGCATGCAATGGAGTGGTTTGCATCTAAGTGTGAAACAGCCTGAATGAAAGACAGCACCTCCAAGTCTGAGGCCATGGTTCTTTGCCAGGAAGTGCTGGAGTGCTCTGGCTCCCTTTGGTTTGAGGGAATAACTGTCCCAAGCAAATGCTTTCAAACATCAAGAATCTTAATCAAGAAGTGGAACATGAGGTGGATTGTTGTGGCATTAGATGGAGCACAGGCGTTGGACTGGACTGGTAATAAAGAGATAAGCCAAAATCCATCCATCCATCCATCCATCCATCCATCCATCCATCCATCCATCCATCCATCCATCTTCTTCCGCTTATCTGGGGCCAGGTCGCGGGGGCAGCAGCCCAAGCAGACCTCCCTCTCCCCAGCCACCTCCTCCAGCTTCTCCGGGGGAACACCAAGGCGTTTCCAGGCCAGCTGAGAGATATAATCTCTCCAGCGCGTCCTGGGTCTGCCCCGGGGCCTCCTCCCAGTGGGAAATGCCCGAAACAGCTCACCCAGGAGGCGCCCAGGGGACATCCTTGTCAGATGCCTGAACCACCTCAACTGGCTCCTTTCAATGTGGAGGAGCAGCGGCTCTACTCCGAGCCCCTCCCAGATGGCTGAACTTCCACCCTATCTCTAAGGCAGAGGCCAGCCACCCTTCGGAGGAAGCCCATTTCTGCCGCTTGTAGCCGCGATGTCGTTCTTTCGGTCACTACCCACAGCTCATGACCATAGGTCAGGGTAGAGACGTAGATCGACCAGTAAATTGAGAGCTGCGGTTTTACACTCAGCTCTCTCTTCACCACAACAGACCAGTACAGCGTCCGTATCACTGCAGCCGCAGCACGAATCCGTCTGTCGACCCAAATATACTCATTCATACATTGCTTTTTACAGAACTTTGATCTAATATTCTGACACTCTTAATTAATGTATTAATGTATCAAGGGCAAAATGAAGAATCTTGTAGACACAGGGGATTAGTAGACACCCCTAAGCCACAGCTGTCTCGTCAGAGATCCGGTTAGGGTGCCTCCTGGGCACCGACCTTTGGAGGATTTACAGGCAGACCCAACTGAGGGGACATCCAGAACTTCCTGAAGAGACTTTATATGTTTTCTGACCTTGTGGAATAAGAAATATGCTTCTTAGCCACTGTCTATCACAACCTTCCTTGGTAGAAGGATGGCTTATGGTTTATGGCCTACCATAAACAAAAGTTAAGGTGTATATTAATTTAATACTGAAAGTTATCTACATTTACTACTGTGACATTAAACTTAAGCTCCACTAAAAAGTATAGAGCACCTCATCGTATACTTCGTTGGTTAAGCAAGTTAATAAAAGTAATATCACATCCAGAGAAATGATGAGACATACAGAGGAGAGAACAGTAAAGAAGAAATCCACCAAACTCCCAGTAGGCTCATTCACTAAGGAGTTGGTTATTTCAAAAGACCCACGAGAACCTTAACTGCGTTATGGAGTGTGTGTGTGGGAGTGTGTGTGTGTATGAATAGACCTCTGTGTGGAACCACAGAGGCATTTGGTCATGTTTATATCCTTGTTTTTGGCCTGAGGGAATGTGTACACATTGGTGTGAGCATTTGTGTGCTTGAACTTATTAACATCTAACCGTGCCAGTAAGGTGACATGCAAGGTTTTGTGTGTGTTAGTGTGCATGTGTCTGCGGACAGAACATTTACATAAATACCAGTTCATAAGAAAATGTTGTCACCAGAACTCTGCTGAAGTTCAGAACTCTATGTGTGCATGTGGTGAGAGTAGGAGTGGTAGGTTAATCCTAAATTTACCCTTCGTGGCTGGAGTGCTGCGGTTACATCTGGACTCAGTTTCTCTCTGCCAGTCTTGTTTTTCTTTACTACTCTTGTCACTGTCACCTCACCTGTGTTCCCCCTGCTTTTATTTACATTTTTTTTCCAGATTTGGAACCTGCATTCCTCTCAAAAAGCTTTCCTGGTTTTTCCTTGGATGTCAGTGTTTGAGTCTTACCTGCTGTTTGAGCTGTTGAACCAGACTATCCTTCTCCCTCTTCAGAGCTGCGACCTCTTCCTGGGTTTTCTTCTTCTTGGACGAGGAGAGCTCCAGCAGGGCGATATTGGCGTCTTTCTCACTTATCGCTGCCAGGAGTGCCTCTTGCCTGCGCAGAGACCAATTGTGATTAGTAAAGCATTCATTTTTATTAAAATTACATCAAAAGAAAGGAAAACTGTTTCTTCACACACATTCTTAAAAGCATTTAATAACGCTCCTCGCCATAAAAAATATTATGAAATAATTTTTCACTAAGAATGTTTCAGCAGTAGTGCAGCTCCTGGTCTAGTTGTGGTGTTAATGACACTGAAAAGTTACAATGACATTACTTAAAGTTGAAACTATCTGTGGTTAATCTAGCGTTGGACACAAGATGCCTCTTTGTGTCAACACAGATTAAAGCCCAGTCTTTTCCACCTGTTTCTGTTTGAATGTAGAAATTGCAGGAATAGATCACCTTAAACTCTGAACCAGTACAACTATAACCAACGGCGTGGTTGTAGACTAATTTGGGTGAAGCAACTCTTTAATTTTATGGCGAACCCATGATGTGTCAACCAGAAGAGCGCACTCATCTTAACCACACTTAAGCTCTATATATTATGAAAAAACAGGAAGACCACACACTGAATGCATCATTTAGGCACTGGAGCCTACTTGAGTGTTGTTGCTGACCATGTCTATCCCTTTATGACCACAGTGTACCCATCTTCCATCAGGATAATGAACTACATTACAAAGCTCATATAATCTCAAACTGGTTTCTTAAAAATGACAATGAGTTTTCAAATGACCCACACAGCCACCGAGTCATAGTCCAATAGAGCACCTTTGAGATGTGGTGCAATGGGAGATTTACATCCTGGAAGAACTGTGTGATGCTGGAAATGGTAAATGGTCTGGTTCCTGTATAGCGATTTACGTAACTTGCTTCATTTACAAATTCATAGACGGACTTTTTTTCTATGCTTTTTCAACATAACTGCTTTCTATCTAACATTCATACACATTCATACTCTCATAGATGCATCAGTGTTTCCAGCACTTTGATGAATCTATGCCACAAAGATTTTAGGCACTTGTGGAGGTAAAAGGGTGCCTAACAAACAATATGTTCCTTACAAAGTGCCAAGTGAGTCTACTTCCCATTGGTTCTTATCTGATATGTCTTTATTTTACTCATCTAACTTTTTGCACTTTTTGATTGGCTCTTCCTGCATAAACAGTTATATAATAAGAAGATACATGACAATGATGAAAAACTAGGGGGAAAATAGGGACAATCGTGAAAGTGCATATTTTCTAACTTGGTTGTAAACACAAAACTCCCAAGTCCCCAGTATTTCAAGAAGGGCTAAGAGCACATATTTGATATTATCTGCAATTAGCAATTATGTAAAAATGTATTTTCAAGTCTCTATATGCCTCTCTCTCCCTCCGTTTCCATACAATTCTCTAGTCCCTGTCTCCATTTCCAGCCATTTTGACTCCGTCTATCTTTCCCTCCTGCCTGGATGATCTGGTTGACAGATAGATAGCATTCCATGTGGTCGAGAAGCACCAAGCCACATCCCATTCATCCCATCAGCCACAGATTGGACAGAACCACATTCAAGGACACCCAACGTTAAGAATTCTCAAAATTATATCTGTTTTCAGTCTAAATCGCTGCTGTTTTTTCCACAATCCCATAATGCTCCTATAAAGACTTGCCACACACAATCAAACAA
>NW_005187415.1:6182584-6189890 GCF_000239375.1 Pundamilia nyererei
ACACACAGAGAGATACAGCGGTGCAACAAGGAATGCAGTGATGAGGGTGTCTAAATGAAGACAGATTACATGTTTAGACTGTGTGAAGACCCACAGATTCTTCGGTCAACCTCATGGACCAAACTGTCAGTGTACAAATGTCCTATCATGCATCTAAACTGACAGGGGAAGCTGGGACATGGGTCGGTAGATTAATTTCCTGGCCAAATTAGGCGCTGTCAGGTATCCCAGTGTTTAATAATAAAATGAGTTATTTGAATATTTTGGGGGTTTTTTTTGTTTTTAGTGATAGAGGGAGGGAGGGAGATCAAAGACCTACAGGTGAAGATCAAACACTACAAACTAGGGACAAATATCATTTGGATATGTTTGATGCCTTAATTATTTGCAGCATATTTACTGATAACTCAGTAAGTAAAAATGTCATTTGCATGTATTAGTGTTTCATTTTATCTTATGAGCCATGAGAAGACCTGCTGATATTAGAAATAACTAAAATTCTTATTATGATATGAAATTTAAAATAAAGAGCAATCAGTGAACTATATGAGATTGATACTTAGTCCCATTTATGCCAGTTATACATTAACGTATTGCTTTTCTCTTTCATGGCACGCATTTTTAATTTCTCTTTGCTATTTGGGCTGATTGGGACCTGATGAATGTAAAAACAAAGAATTATGTTTTTGTTTTTTGTTTTTAACCTGATTTTTGTTCCTGAGAAAAATTAGATCCACATATGAGGACACTCGCTTTAAATTTCGATAGAACAGTGGTAGTATAACGTCCTCGTAAGTAAAGCAATATTTAGTATTTTGGTCTAGACAACCCAAAATGTGATATCCACATATGTGGACGCCAGGTCCTAGGAGTTTAAGGTTTTTATACCACACTACGCATCATGCAATCAAAAAAATAAGCGTCTTTAACTCTATGAAATACTTTTCCTTGCTATTACTAAGAATGGTCTTTTTCTTCGTCTGTGAGCCAATCAATTAAATAGTTTTTATACAAACATTATTTAACATTATTTAACACATGGACTTTTTCATTCCAGACTGTGAGACACTGGAACAGTCTCACAGTCTTTCCCCTTTCCTTTTATACAAACACCGGTACACAGATTCTGACTCACACGTATGCAGAGAGGCTAATGGAACATTACTCTTGTTAAAGCTAACAGTGCGTCTAGTTTTATACCATATCTGAGGGTTACCTGCCAGCACAAGGCGCTTATAAACCCCTGGTGATAAAATGATATTTATTCCAGATGCACTTGTCTCATTCTGGGCCTCTCTGTGGCTCTCCCTTCTTCTCCGTCTGACACACACACACACACACACACACACACACACACACACACACACACACACACACTATGCTTGACATTCCCAGCTAAGCACATGCTTATGACAACTGATGGTTGTGGCTACTGCTATTGCTATGTAATTGTTAAAGACAACTGTTTCGAGTGCAGCACTCTTTTGCCGAATCTTTGGATGATTCTACTGTGAAAGGGCACTTAAAACATAGTACGCTCTTGCCACTGTTGGCAATCTGTCCTTATCATTAAAAATAACAAAGACGATGGAGCCAGCACATTGTGGAGGAAAGGGTCCCAGTGGACGTGCAGCCTTAGATCTGTAACTCCCCTTTCAAGTCTTTCCGAAGCAACAGGATGGAGGAAGGTCTGCTAACAAAGAATAATATCTTGTTAAAGAGGTTAGTTCTTTCATACTGTAAGTTTTCCATTTTGGAATACACCTTTTGGATTAAATCCTGTGGTAATTTTACACTAAACGTCTCAGTGACTACTTGACGTTGTGTTGGCAGTAGTGTACATATACACACGGTATCTGTCATAGGATTTTGTGTTGATGAGCTCTTTTCTCTGTCTGTTAAGCCAACAAAAGCACTGTATCAGAAAAACACATTCCTTGTTATTTATTTCAATATCACTGCTGTGATGGTGCAGTGGGTGAACCAAAAAAGATTTGCCATTGAAATAACATCATATATAACATGCTGATGAGACAACTTAATAATATTCTCACAGCTAGATTCCTGAAAGATTATTGTTGGATGGAATAAGCTCCATCCTATAATTCATTAGCTTGCTGAAGCACCTTAACAGGCCAAGCTTTGGACAGCTGGCCTCTCATTTGACACAACTGAGGATACTTTGGAATACAGAGGAGTTCATAGCTGACTCAGTGACTGCAAGGTGACCAAACAAGCCTAAATCATCACCCGTCCACCACCATTTAATATCAAGTGTTTGTGCTGATACACTGTGTTTGGTATTTGCTAAATGTGATGCTGTGCATTATGGCCAATCATCTGCACTTTGGTCACATCTGTCAAAACAACATTGTTCCGGAAGTTCTCTGGTGTGTAAACTTTTTAGAGTGAAGGGTTTTAGAGTGAAGATCTCTTGGAAACTTTCTAAGCATATTTGTTCATTCTTTTCTTTAATTGTACCGTTATGAACTTCAACATTTAACATGCTAACTGAGGCCAGTAAAGTCTGAGATGTAGCTTTTGGGTTTTTTCTGCAGTTCGTCTGAGCATTGCACGGTCTGACCTTGGGGTGAATTTGCTGGGACGTCCACTCCTGCAATTGTATTAATATACTCCTAAATGCTCCAGATCAGCAAATTGCCAAAACGAATGCTTGTATAAAGGTGCTGGCATTTGCTGTTAATTGATTAATGAAGTGCATTTGATTAGGAGCACCTGGCTGTTACTTAGATTCTTAAATTCCTAGCAGTAAAGTCTGGTTAGTCTGGTCCCATGATTACTTTCTTTTCCACATGACATGAGAAACACTGAAAAACACTAAAAACCATTCCAATGATAAGTTTACTGAGTTGTCATCGTAAATTCACACATACTGGTCCACCTGCCCGTTTTTCCCCCCACCAGACAAGGGATCAGATTTACTAAGCAGAAAAAAATGAGGGTGAGACTGTAACTGGAAACAAAAAAAGCACAGATTTCAATGGAAAGTTCTGGGGCTCATCTACTAATGTGCAAAATGATGACACAGCTTGGAACTTGTACTCGGACAAATATAACGTAGGAGCTGTTTTTATGTTTTCTTGGGGGAAAAAACATGACAGCGCAGACCACAGAGAGGCAGAAGAATGAGATGTTTTCTGTGGAAGAAATTGCAGGTGTCAGTGGAGGAAGTAAATAGCAACTGCTGTTAAAAAAAACAAAAAACCTCATAATTGCAATGTCCATTCTGCTCACAGAAGGAATATCTGAAATTCACTGAGGTCAGTGAGGGCAAGTCTACAGGGGAACGTGTATTCCATTGACGAAATTTATAAGACAGCATGAACAGTAAGGAGATGCACAAAGTAGATGTCACATTTATAGAATACCATAAACCTGAATCTGACTGGCAGCCTACATTTGCTCTACTTCTATGTTTTCTTATTGTTTTTTCTTTTACACCATCAGGAATTGTATACACACACACATACACTTACACACTTTATCAATATTTCTTACTGCAGATGATGACGTATAATTCACCTAAATCCCCTCTCCCCAGATTTAGCCTGAAACTCTCACAAACACAAACCACAAAAAGAACTTCTGTCCACACCTTTCCATCACTACCTTTTCACTCTGTAAATCCCGACAGTAGCTTTCAGTGCCAAAGAGCTTCGGTCTAGTCCAGGAACTGATTTACTGTCTTCTCAAACAACATTTGCCAGTGGTGACTTCAATATAATTTTATGTGTAAATTTATGGTCATGGAAAATAAATCATGGTTAAAGTTAGAGACATGTAACAATGGGAAAAAATTAAATACATGATATATGCAAGACAGGCTGGAGTAGGAAAATATATTTATTACTCCAACAACTGCAGCTGCGTGATGGCATGCAGGCTTTGAAACCAGATTGAGGTTGCTTGTGACAATGACCACCACCCTTATCCACCACCTCGCTATATTGGACAGCCTTCTTATCATAAAGGGATGTAAACTGTTGGGAATTGTCAACTATCGGTGTAATTCATTGGCCAGGAAATGCTGACTAAAGATTCCAGTCCTACAGACAGTCCATATGTTTTCATTTAAGCTTTTTACAAGTTATTAACAAGTTTCCATCTAAAATTTCTCTCACTTATTCTCTATCAGTACTCCCCACCCACACTGCAGCTCTCGTTTCCATCATTTCCTTTCCCTCATCCTTCACCACTCGTGCTATCTCTCTGTCTGTAAAGAAGACTGGAGGAATTCTTTCCGTCATTTGGCGGTCGTGTGCCATGATGTCATCGCTGTGGCGACAAGGCAGACAGTAAGCAGATATACACAAATGCACCAGGCACCTGACCCCAGCCCCAACACACACACAAACACACACAGGGGCTCTCTCCTTTCTAAAACCACTTAAGGCCCCTCACTTTATCACAAACCCTAATGCCTGGTCTTAGATCACTCGCATTTTTCTACACACACACTGAAGCAGCTTCCCATGTACGCTGCATTATCTCTTCATGCTGTTGCCCTTTAATGCAATCTGCCATGTGTATATGTGTGTTTGTGCCTATACTACTGCATTGGTATTTTGTGTAAGGGTGTATGTGCATGCTCACAGGCTCTCTGTGTGTATTCAAAGCCTTATTCCTTGCATTAGTGTCTATATGACTGAAGTGTGTGTATGTGTGTGTGCCCCTGTGTCTGTAAAGTAGATTCAGTGCAGTGTGATACTGGCCAGTCTCTTTCAAAGACAAACACAGAGCTATTTTAGAAATAATCCCCGTTCTCTGTTCTCTGTTTCCGACTGAACAAAAAAGCTCTCCATTGTTTTCTGTGACACTGTCTGCTCTGGTTACCCTCGAGGCTGCTTGCGGGACGCCAGAGTTAACCCCTGTATTACGCGGTGCGTGTCAAGCACTGTGATGGGACGTTTTCTTTAAAAAAAACCCAACAATATTCATGAATTGTTAAGACTTTTTAATCGCACTTAAACTTTGATATAGTTTTTAGTTTTTTCTCCCCCTGGTGCATAGTACTCCCGCAAAACCAGCTCGACCCCTACTTGACCAGTGTTGAGAAATAAGTGAGTTTCGAGGTAAGCAAAAACAGCAAATTCACTTAGCTGGCGACTGGGGATTCGGAAAAATATGTTAATTACACTCTATAATCACGTTAACCATCAGTGCTTTGGTTCTCTTTAAACAAAAGCAGACAGGAAAGTTTTGAAAACAGCGAAACAAAGAAAATCAAACTCATTCCAATCTCCACAAACTGAGATAATTCTTATTATTTATAGAATTTATGTAGCAGTTAAAGGACTGTGTCTGCTCTCCATTAACCCTGTAGATCTGCCCATGCCACTTCTGAGCTGCTTCACCAGAAGATGAAAGAAGTTAGAGAATTACAAATTTGTGAGCTGGTTTCTGTTTTATAGGCTGAAGAGATGCCTTAAAATATATCCAACTGCATTGCATAGAACGGAGCTTTTTTTGGTTTTTTATCTAACCAACCAATAAGATGAGTCGATCAGGCCAAAGGAACCAATTTAGATGCTCCAGATAAACTAGAGCAAAAGCTGGCAAACTAAAGTCGACAGCATTGCTATAAAACTTCAACTTCTTACTTCAGCTTCGATACAAATTTGTCTGGGGAAAAAGAAATATATGATCAAACCTTTATCAGGTGTTCTTTTTCTCAAATTTTCCTTATTGTGGTCTATGTGTCAGGGCATAAAATGTGTAAATGTGCTCATTTTGAGCCCTGCTGTAAAAAGAGGGCACTGCAGTGGTGAACAGTGTAGTTTCACAGCAAGGTCCGGCTTGTAGGTAGTTTGAACCCAGGACCATCTTGCTATAAGGTGACAGTGGCTACTGAAAAAGACTGGGGCGCCTTTCTGTGTGTAGTTTTGTATGTTGTCCCCGGGTACTCCAGCAGTCCAACAACACACATGTTAGGTTGACTGGTGATTATAAACTTGCTGTAGATGTGAATGGTAGCCTGTCTCTCTGTTTTAGCCCTGTAATAGACTGCTGACGTGAACAGGCTATATCCTACTGGGGTAGGCCGGTCAGAGCCGACCCCATTGGTTCTCCAGGGTTAAAAATTTTTAGACCTTACCAACTTAGCTTGAAGGTGACTTTAGAGAAAAATTGACACATGAAATTTGGAAATTGTGTGAACAGGCATACCATTAACTAATGATAAAAAATCCAGTTTCCTGCTTTTTCTCTTTTGTGCCAACACGTTCTCACTCCCAAAGCGTAAAATTTTACGCTAGGTGACAAATCGTCAACATATTACGTTTTTGGCTACCCACCACGTTCCTAAATGATGACCTCGGAAAAATGAGGAAATATGAGAACCGTATGGACTCAATCTACACATGTTCGCTCTTTTTCTTCAAATCGCTTAGAAACACGCTATTTAACATCATTACAGTCCTGGTTAAGGTCAGGAAAAAGGTTATGGTTAGGCCTAGGGATAAGGTTAGGTTTAGGGCTGGAATACAACGCCGAAGGTCTCCTTTCGCGTTCCTCAGGAACGCCGCGGGACGTGACAAAACGTCGGCATGTTACGCCTCGGGAGTGAGAATGGGCTGTTTGTGCATGAGGAAGAAACAGGGAAGCAGCGAAGGGGCAAAAGATTGGCTGTGATATTTTTGTTTAATGTCAGCTAAAAGATAATTTTTACAAAGAGGAGAGTGCAAAGTAGAAATGAGAAGAATAAAGCTGTCTGTCAGTTGTGGCTAACAACACGTGAACTCACACATATTGTGCAAACAGACACACAGAAACAGAGGTAGTGCTAAGATGTTGATTGGAGAAATCTGCGATAGAGAAAGGAAAAAAAAGACTTCCTCGTTTTTGTTTTTTAAACCTTTGCTGATACGCTTTTAGCTCTGTTTCCGACAATCCTCGCATGCATAAGCACATGTCTTTGGTTGGTTCTGCTGCTCATGACTGTGCATAATCTAATTGTACGTGAGGATGTAAAATTAATAGATTTCTCCTCTTTCTCTTTCTCTCTCTCTCTCTGTCTCTCTCTCTCACACACACACACACACACACACACACACACACACACACACACACACACACAGTTTCTGGGTCTCCTGAGTGGGTAGTATTTCTCTCCCAGCTGACAACTTCTGTCCTGCGGCGGACAACCAGCAAGTAGACAACTCATCTGCTTCAAGCCCAGCTCCCTCACTTTCTCTGCCTCTCTCTCTCACACACACACACACACACACACACACACACACACACACACACACACACACACACACACACCATACATTAAATATATACA
>NW_005187415.1:6190038-6192731 GCF_000239375.1 Pundamilia nyererei
ACACTACACAAACTCCCAAACACAAACACTCTGCTTTATAACCCTACAAGAGAAAACACAGTGCAACGAACGCACACATCGGAGCAGGTTTTATGAAACATTTGTTACTACTGGCCTGCCATGTGTGGACCATCAAAGTTAAGCCAATAAATCTCTGGTTTATAGTAAACTATTTACTGTAGCGCTCTCCTGCAGAAGGGCCAACACAAAGTTTCACTTCACCACATTATACAACTGAGGTTATTAGGGAAAATTATCGACACCTACCGACGTGGTAATGTGCGATCAAAACTTTGAAACAGCTCTCTAGGGCTGCAATAAACACATCAAAGGGATAACGCTATGCTGAAAAGGCAGAAGAATGATAAAATGATTATCGGGAATTACAGCTGAGAATGGCCTCGAAGCTTTAATTCAATGCCAAAATCCAAATCCTGTTTACTGATCTGGAAAACATACGTTCTTATCAAGCCTATAAAAACTGAGAAAAATAATAATGAGTGAAAAAATGATCCGCTTGCCGTCAGCACAGCAGCCAGAGCCTGATTTGGTAGAGACTTTGTTTTATGTTTGACTGACGCTGCCTAGATTAAAGTAGCCCGATGTATAACAACACAGTGAGAACAGCAGGATTTTTTGGGCAAGAACTTTTTGAGAGCAGAGTCTGTGTCTTAAACTATAATGGAAGTGGGTCAGAGATGCTGGACATGAATAATTTAGCATGGAGAGAGAAGACGGGATGAGAGACCATCTGAGGCAAGTGTTAGGGAAATAGGTTAAAGCTGGTGCATAGGATATCTGTGTGTGTGTGTGCTTGAGTGTTAGAGAGGGAGAGAAAAGCTCCCCTCAAGGAGCTGTTGTACATCAGAGAGGCTTAAAAAAAGACAGCGAGACGGCAAACACACACACACACACACACACACTCACACACACACACACATACACAGCATTGACAGGGAAGGGAATAAAATAACTGGAGGATTTGGAGGGAAAACAAATCAAAGAGACGTGAAGAAGGAGAGGCAGGGAAGCAGACACAGGAAAGGGAGGTAGAGAGACAAAGGAAGTAAGAGGGGAAGAGAGAGCAAGACTGAGAGAAGGGCAGGTGGGACTACTGCATGACAGAATGAGGATCTGTTCTTGACATATTCCCCCCTTTTTCTCGCTCCCTTTTTTCCCTCTAAAAAAACTTCTCCCGCTCCCTCACCTCTCTTTCTCTTTGTCTGTCGCTCAGACGCTCGCACACACACACTTAAAAACACACACTGTGACTAATAAGAAAAGTGTAAAAATGCATTATCTATGGTGTGCGGGAGTTTGCTCTTCCCATGAGACCACACACACACACACACACACACACACACACACACACACACACACACACACACACACACACACACACACACAAAGAAGTGTGACAAAGCTGCAGCTTTGTGCTCACTGTGGTTCTTTACAGTAAATCCATTTCTATGCTTAGCTACTGAGACCAAGACATCTGCTTACAATCTGTCAGCACAAACTCACTCCTGCCATATTAACCAGTGAAAGTAATGGACACCTGTGAGTCCCACATGTTCACTGAAGTGCAATTTATCTTATGACTACGTAAGAGTAACTGAAATCTTTCGGCTGATCTTTATCGGCGTCATACAACGCTACTGCGTGTCAGTGGATTAAGGGGAAGTAGACGGAGGTTGGATGCAACTTTCACATCTTCTAATCCATGGCTCTCGAAGGTTTGATGAATGACTACCACTTCTGGAAGCTAGCTTGTGATGGAGGGCTTTACAGGAAAAATGTGCATGTCGAACACTTTATTGTTCAGAGGCAGGTGGTTAATGTTGCTAATTGTCCTCTTTGGACTGGTTTGAAGATTTTGAATCATTAGTGAGAAGACTGATACATTTCCTGACCCTTGATGTAATTGTCTGTGTACTTTTTCTTTGCCATTTCACTACATCAACTATGCTTGGGCTAAATATATTACAGTACTTTATGGGCAACATAATGTGCTATCAGAGGTGGTCATTGGCCAATAGACCACACTTAGAATACTCATCTTCTAATAACACCTTAAAAACCAAAATACCCTCATCTTCAAATCACGCCGACATTCATAGATATTTACAGACAAGTGACGACTGAGCTGACACCTGCTGCACACAGAGGGAGCCTGCCCTTCAGCAGACAACCCATGTTGTATTTAGAGCGTAACAATCATCACTGGCTGTAGAGCTCGAACGCCGGCCGTGTGGCACATTAAACTCTCTTTTGGCGCACCGTGCACAAAAACACACACATGGCTGTTCTTTTTTTGTTTTGCATCAAACCTTTGCCCTTCATTTCATGGTGCCTATCTTCATTCATCAGCACGATTATGGGCAATTTTATTGATTTTGATATTGATCTTCATTTTCTAAAGATAGCATCCATGCTGCCTAATCAACATCAAATGATGGTTACTACACTGTCATCCCTGTTTTAGTGAAGTCCCTTTTCCTAAACAGCTCACTCGGGGCCATAAGATAATTAATGCAGTGAGAATTCTTTGTAAAGAAAACTATTTTAACTAGCAGTGAAAAATGTGCACACTTATGTCTGCATTCTTTAATTTGTTGAAAAAATGATAGCACTATATAAAATTATAATTATACATTTGCAGCTTTTTCTTATTATACAATATTTGAAATTGG
>NW_005187415.1:6193178-6206835 GCF_000239375.1 Pundamilia nyererei
ATTTATGCGGCGCAACACTAAACACAGCTGCTATTTCTTTACATTAGAATCAAATTAAAAAAAATTTTTAATCATCTTTCAATGTGAATCTTGGTCACAAAACTAAGAAAAGGCAAAACTCAAACAATGATTAAAGCTATTTCACTTTGAAATATAACCCATTGTTCCCATTTCCATCTTTTTATTTCAGTTAACAATCACTTTACTGCGAGCCAGCTTTGCCAAAAAGGAGGGAAAAGTCTGAAAAGAAAATGTTATCATTACAATACAAATATTCATTATACCTATAGTTTAACCATGATTACAAAGTTGAATCATCAAACTATTTTGGTCAATTTTTAGCTTCATCTGAAGCTGACTGGTTTGTCACTGGTTTGTTCGGTTCTCCTCTGCCGGTCTTATACTGCACTTTTATTATTCCCAGAATAGAAATGAAATCGTCTGGCACTTCCAACATACAATCAGAGGCTTTGAAAGAATCCACGTTTTGTTTTCTGTATTTCGATACGTTTTCTCTCTTCATCACTCCCTCTCTCTCTTTAATTGCTGTTTAATGATCTGTTTGATGGCCTGGCACACGCAACCTGTAATCAGCCCGAGGAAAAGAGGCAACTTTAGGTTTTGCCGCATCCTTTTTTCCTTTATCTGTTTTTCCTCTCCACTTGTTTCTTTTAGCTGTAATCTCCCTGTTATAAATATAACCCCAAACCCCCCCAACTGAGTTTAATTCAAAGAATTGGGCTACATGTCCGAAAAAATGTAGTAACAAAGCGTACATGATGCCAGCGACATGAAAGTAAACATTCACTGGTTTACAAGGATTCTTTTGTTTTTAGAAAATCAAATAAAAACAAAAACAAAAGAACACAACTTCTGAGTGAAGCGTGTCTTTTATTGTCTCTAGTTTACCGATTCAAATGTTTCAGATTCCTACAAAAAGTAAAAAAGCATCAGAACAGAGGCAGAGAGCCAGAGCGAAAGACAAAAGGGAAATACAGAGCGCACAAAAAAGTGGAGAGAAGAGAGCGAGACATAAAGCGTGGCGCCCTGATTTGAGCTTGTAAGACTAAGTGTCAAAACTGCGTGCCCCTTTTTGTCATACTAAGCTCTGAACATGTCTGTTACACACACACACACACACACACACACACAAACACAGACTTGCTTTGGCACACTGTGGATTAATCTCATTGCTGTCTGAGGGGATCAAAGCGCATCTCTGTGCTTGGTGTGCTGCCACGAGCATCATGTGTACATGCATTCGTGTGGGAGGATGTATTTTTATGCGTCTGTGCGTATGTGTTTGTATACATCTCCAAGCATTCCTCTGGGAGGGAAAGCTTCTCAGCAGTCTTGCTGTCTGTTTCTTTTTTTTTTGTAAACGACTGTGTGTGTGTGTGTGTGTGTGCGCGTGTCTTACACATGCAGCCATATTGTTAGTGACAGCTGTAAAAAGCAGAGATGTCATTCCATTGACAGAGCCTTCGAAAATGAGATCTTCGACTACACACACACGCAAAAGCGCAAAAAGAGAGCCCGACACGTCATCGATTAGTTTCAGTATGTAGTGACAACGGTGAAGACACGGACGGTGGGAGATATACAGCTTGCCAAACAGAAATCAGGCAATAATGACTTTGCCAGACAGGTGTAGGCTTAAAAGAAGGGATGGCAATGGAGAGATGAATGGAAAGAGATGAAGAAAAGTGGAAGGGAGGATGCAAGGGAGGAGACAAAAAAGGAGGATGGAATGGACTGAGAGAAGTTATTTCAGGTTGAAAGATGAAGTAAAGGAGGGACGACAGGAATGAAGGGAGGGATGGCGGAAAGGGCGCAGGGGGAAGGAGAAGGAGTCTGGTAGGGAGATAAAACAGAGAACAGAGCAGCTAAGGAGAAATAAATTGAATTTATAGCATTCACCTTGAGGCATCGGCCAAGGTTCTCACTGCAGGAGACTGAAGACAGCGAAGCCGCTTCGTGTGTCTGCAGACTTTCTTTATGGCCTAATTGTACACGAGGCTCAAAATCTAGTCTTTGTGTGCACAAGTGAAAAAGACAAATGTGATTTTTTTTTTTCCTCAAACGGACTCTCAATCTACTAAAAAGCTTCATCTTAGTGGGTTAAAATCTGTCCAGTCTGTTGTGCGCACAGGAGATCCAGGTCTATTATATCCAGATGGAGTTTGGTGTTGCTGGGAATTTGAAGGAAAAAAATTCTCAGTGAATCACCTCCTAATACAAGATTATCACTACTTTCTCAACCCGAGGCAGCATCCCACACACAGATTAAATAACTAAAATGTTCTGCGTCTTTCTCTGCAGAAAGGAAATAACTGCCAGTGCTGCCAGTGACTTTGTTTGCCTGTTGCTGAAAACCTTGACGTCATGCATCGTCGCCCTGATTTCTTCTCTTCTTTGAGTTTCTTCAGTGTTTTTTTTTTTTCTGATGACCTGTTTACAACATTTGGTGCAACAGATGATTTCTGAGGTTCATAAAATGTTAAGTGAATTTTTCTTGTCTGGTAAAAATATGATCAATAAATTAGTTGACATAAAGTTGTGCATAAAGGTAGGGCATGAAAGTAAAAGGAGGGGACATTAACCATAAAGTGTCATCTCAAAGATTGATGGATGAACGGAAGATGGAAGGCAGACAGAGATGAAGGGAATATCATTTCTTTGGGATATCATGCAGTTTTGTTGGATATGTTGTAAGTTGTTGTAGGACAGCTGTCTTTCTCCTTTTCTCTCTGCCAAAAAGACATTTTCTGCTTTTCTTTCTTTCATTTAATTTATCCTCTTACTCCCTCCCCCCTAAAGCGACTTATACTTCCTGCCCTGACCTCTTTACTGTCTTTTCCGCTGCTTCCTCTGTGAGCCCCTCGTTCTCTCCTGCACATCTCCTCTCCTCTTATCACTTTTTAATTAGGTAAATTAACATTTGACACATTATAAAATAATTTAAATAAAAAACCAAGGCTTTTGATTTCAAGAAAAGAAATGATATTTATAGATACCAGTCGTCTAGGAGGAGAAAACAGTCATGGAGACATGTGTACGCTTTAATCATTATACCATGATGTATCGTGTTCTAGCCCTTTATGAGAGCAGCATAATTAGAACCCAAAATCTCTCAAAATCTCAGAATTAAGAAGCCAGAGTTTACACCTCAACAAACCCAGTTCTGTTGGAATGGAAATGTCATATGAAAATGTGGTCACTACTGACGATAGATAGATAGATCGATAGATTGACAGACAGACAGAATTTTATTTTGAACATGCAAATATAATTGAAATAACAAGAGAAAAAAACAACTTAAAAATCATTAAGTTTTCGTGTATATATCTATGTCTACATAGATATATAGCACACTCCATCATGTGTGTGCTCGAAAAGGAGTAGGATGAAGTTTTCCTGTTTCTACCCCCTTATTTCAAATTTCATTGCTTACCAATCCATATCCAGGATTCAACATTATTTGATCAATATATGTTTAACTATGTACAAGTCTAACACGTTGAACATACACAAATAAAACCATTTTCAGCACGTAAACCAGAACAACAACAAACTACATTTTTACATAAACTAATCACGCTGTGTTTAACAGCCGCTTAATCTCTGAGCTTATTTTATATCTATGTGACAAACACCTTAATGAACACTTAAGCTTGGGTTACTCTGCCCTTGATCTATAAAAAATGAGGACACAATGAGACAACTTAGTCACTGAGAGGAGGATTTCCTGTATTCATGCAATTTATTCTTTTTGAACAATTGTGTGAATTTTTGTATTGATGTACTTTTCTTGATTTCATCTGTACAGGTGTTCCACACACTAACTCCTCTGACTGTAATGCTGTCATATTTACATTTGTCCTTACTAGAAGCTTGCTGAACAGAAGCATTCCTCTCAGGTCATGAGTATTTGGTCTTTTTTGGAACAAGTTCTGAATGTTGTGATGTGAAGATTTATTTGCTGCTTTGTACATTGTTTGCGCAGTTCTGAGGTCAACCAAATCTTTAAATTTGAGAATATTTAATCTGATAAAAAGTGGATTTGACACAAACCGTGTCAGATTTCCAGCACAACATGGTGGTTATCGCTGTCACATGACAGCAACAAGGTTCTGTGGCTGAGCCTGTTGGTTGGCCGAGTCTTTGCTGTAGCAGCTTCCATTTATTAGTCGAGTCCTTCAAAAGACAGCAACTGGAGGTTTGTAAAGATGTTTCGCGTCTCATCCAAGAGGCTTCTTGAGCTCTAAAACAACTGATGGTGACGAGAACTCACATGATGGTGGTGTGGGGCTTAGAGGTATCACACCTTGGCCCCAGTGATGGTAATGACCCACATTTTTGTTCATTATATGATTAATAGTGGGTCATTGACGCTCAGGACCACCTCCAGGGGAACAACCACAAGAGGTGAAGTCCCAGTGATTCTCCATCAGAGATGATCCAATCTCCATCATCAAAGAAGCCTCTTGGATGTGGCTAATACACCTTCGGGGACTTAAAGAAGCCCAGCTGCTTTATTTTCTCAGCACTCAGGACTACCATGACCTGGATGACTGAAACCTGCACGAGTTTACATGCTTTTCTTGTGCCTGCGTAGGCTTCCTCTGGGCCTTGGGTAAACTGTTGCTTCTAAATTGACCACAGTTGTTAGTATGTGGTTGTCTATCTTTTTGTGGTAGCCCTTGCGACCTGTCCACATTGTATTCTGCTTCTTGCTCAGTGTCAACAAAGAGAGGCTTCATCTCCACCGCAACTCCCATTGGATAAGCAGTCAAGAAAATGCATGGATGAATGAGAAGTTCAACTGCTTTGACATGTTTAACTGTAATCTGGGTGTTTCTGTGTTGACAGGATCTGGTCTTATCATGCTGAATGAGTTAAGGGGTGAAATATGTAGCAACTCGTCATCACAGTAAAAATCGTAAAATTACAGCCTCGCATTAAAGGTTTTCTTGGCAGACTTTTCCCTGTGAAAAATAAAGGCATAAAGGGCGTTGCTGTCCATACTGTAAAGCCTTTTAAGGAAAAGAACCTCTTTTTGAGATGACTTCCATCCATCGAGTCCTGATGGAGATGTTAAAGTTATAGTTCTGCTGGATTTACTGTCTCTTCATCTTGGACAACGAAAACAGCTGCATCAACTGAAACATTACCAAACACATCACATGTACTGGGTTTCTAGCTTACTGGGAGCTAGAAACTGTCCCAACACATACAGCAACCATAAAAGATGGACACGGATGTGTGTGTTTGACTTTGTATGAAACTGATGAATAGAAATGAGGGAAAGACAGAGCGAGGGATGTGTGTTAAATGTCAGTTAAGCTGAACAGCAGAAAGCAAAATAGGCTTTAATTCATTTAGATTGAGATTTCAGACCTGACACCCTGCTGTTACGCACACACTGTCAGCACATTCCTGCAGCTGGCTGCGACACACAGTCGCACAAACACACCTGCATATGCCAAACTATAGAAACACATGACAGCGCGCATGCACATCAACCCAAAGGAGACTGGAAGAAAATGAGCATGTGCATAAACCCCGAAGAAAATAAGTCACGTGTTGGAACCCTGCAGGGCAGATGTGCGTGGCTCTTTTTGTGTATTTGTACTTGTGTGTGTGTGCATTAAAGTCTGTAAAGACATATAGTACCAGCTGCTGAGAACTACAGCACAAAGATAGACTTAAAGCCTCACAACTTCACATCGGTGTGTGTGTGTGTGTGTGTGTGTGTGTGGAGGGAGGAAACAAGAGAAGGTGAGAGAGCGAGACAGAACGTCAGTATGTACATTCGCTCAGCTGTATTTGGTATATGTTGCCGCATGGGAGTGAGTGTTTGTGTGTGTTTGCCCAAGAAACCACTGAAACATGCTGTATCATATATCATGTCTTACAGCAACATTAAACCTTACACCGATGTAAAACTGGGCAGCAAATCAGACATCAAACCCCCAAGAGTTAGAGCGGCCCGTGTGCGCAGAGACAGCTTCATGTGCAATACATTGAGATATATGAACACAAGGGACGCCGCCACCTTAAACATCTCATGTTTCACGTGTGGGAGAAAGCTAGAAACAAATGACGTGTTTGCTGACCGTACTCTAATGTCTTGTGAAAAATATGAGCAATGGCGTCATGGGCATAACTCACTAAGAGGCAAGTACCAGCTACCTGAAATGTCCAAATTTTTCACTAAGGAGAAACAGACACAGATATGCATTATCCCAAATGTGTGGAGAGACCTGCAACGGCATGAAAAATATAAGAGCTCTAAAATCCAGCGTTGTTGGATACTCAAATAAATTACATAAGCCCCTGAAGGCAATTCATGGAGGGTTTTTAGAGATTTGATAAGGTCGCTCCAAAACAGATACCAACTGAAAACAGTAGACTCAGCCAAAAGACAAACAAACTACAGCCCAGTGCATACTACTGTGCCAACTATAATCAGTATTTGTGAAGGAGATAAACAGTTAGTTAGAGAAACGTAAAGACGTCTGTCTGACATTTTATTGATTAAAGTAGGACTTGTTGATCTATCAGTATGTTATACAAACATAATGTTTCATTGTTAGGAAAATTCTACACCAAAAAGAAGAGTTTGATGATAATTATAAATTTGTCTTGACGTTTCTTATGTGTGGAAACAACACAAAGAAACTTTAATAGTAAAACTCACTGCTGAGTTAGAATATGTGTTAAAGACTGAGGCCAAGGGCAAGAGGGAAAAAAAGGGGGGGGGGGAGTCATTATTTGCAGACACATAATGAATGTATAATTCACTGATTCGTCACACTGAACTTTATTTATCTGCTCCAGAAACAGCAGAGGTTATCAGCAGAGTAAATATTTGGTTTAATGTAGAGTAGGTTTGATCTGTGTATGGAAACACGCAGTCACCTCACAGTTCAGGTTGCAAGCTGGAACAAAATGGCGACAGGAGCTTAATCATGGGAATCATGCTATATTTATACACGCATTCACACATACATTCAGCTGGTAGGAGAGAGATGTTAAATGATGCACAGACTAAACTGGCTGCTTGAGATTGTTAATTAGAGTCTGACCGATAATGGATTCTTGCGGCTGCTGCAGCAAAAAATTCCTATACTGATACACTGGACAGTATTTAATACAAATATATCCATAGGTTATATGTCAGACTTACGTTAAAGGGGAAATGTGACGGTGCCATTACTTATGATCTTGCCAGCTCTTTCTTTTAAAATCTGGCTGGCAATTTGTAGTGAAGTTCCCCCTCCTCAGCTGTGATGTTTTTCTGGTACATGTGTGCCAACTTTTTCTACTAATAAAAATCGAATAAAAAAAAAAAAACATGACAGAAAAGTTCCTGTTTTTCTACAATAGAAATTTCAGTTTTTTCACAAAAGGTAATTAATGCGCAGTTAAACGTCCTTATAGTGATGGAAAGGCGAGTTTCTTTGGTCCGGCTCACTTAAGATCAAAGTGGGTTGCATGTGGTTCACGATGTATAATGAGTTGGACATCCCTGGTCTCAATAACCTGGTGAATTTCAAAAGTGAGCATTGGATTTTGGAAGAAAGGATTTTCCCTATATTATAGCAAAAATAAAGGAATCTTTATCTTTAAAGCCTCTGATTAACAGTAATTCTTTTTGTTGTCTTGATGCATGCTCAGTCATCCAGGTAAGTAAATCTCCAAAAGTTGATTCTGTTCATCTGGACGTAGCGTTTGGTGGAGCTGATCACAGCCACAGAAACAGCAATTCGTAACAACAATATTGCAGAAGTGGAAGCAGAACAACTACGGACGAAAGTTTCGGCCTGTCTCAGCAATGCAAAGCCCCCAGCATCAAACATCACCATGGAGGAGAGGAAGCCACTCACATCACTTAATGATGACAACAACATTATCATCCTTCCGGCAGACAAGGGGAGGTGCACAGTATTGCTAAACCAGAAAGACTATCATGAGAAAATTTTGTCACTACTCAGTGATGAAAATACTTATGAGCCCCTGAAATGACACCCAGGAAGTGGCTACAGGAAGAGGGCGATAGACTGTCTGAAGCAGTTAGAACAAGACAAGCCTATTGACCGGACCTCATACCGCAGGCTATACCCAGGGGAGTCTACACCAAGTCTGTATGGTTTACCGAAAATACATAAACAGGGTGCACCTTTAAGACCGAGGCTCTGCAGTCTATTTACACCTACAGGCCAGTGGACACTCTTTCAAGGATGAGGATGTACACATCTTGGACAGGGAGGAACGCTGGTTTGAGCGCAGAGTCAAGGAGGCCATTTACGTGAAAAGGGAAAGACCATCTCTGAATCGAGGAGGGGGCCTAAGGGTACATCTTTCGCCATCTTACAATGCTGTGGTTGCAGCCATTCCCCAACTCTCTGTGAATGGTACTCAAGGCCATTGATCAGTGGGCTTTGGTCAGTGGTTGTTGATCAATGGTCATGAGAATTTGCATAATTAAGATTAAGAACTGACCTCCCGGCCCATTGTTCCTTCACTGGGCTGGTTTCAGTCATTATGGAAATGTACTGTTTATGAGATTGGGGAAACCTGCAGTCTGAGACTGAAGAAGTCACTTGGATGAGTGACGAAACATTTCTCCCACAAAACGCTACGTCCAGATGAACAGAATCAACTTTTGGAAATTCTTTTTGTTTGTTTGTTTTTTACCGTTGAACAAGTAAAATGGAAACTTCTTTTTTTAACTTTCAGCAGTCAGTCATCATGCTGTTACTGCTGTGTGTAGTCATGCCCAGAAGTACAATTCTGAACCGTGAAAAACTCCTGGTACTCTATACTTATGGGGTGGTCAGCGTGTATGTGTGTGTTTATATGACGTTAATATGTGTTTGTGTGTTCTCTGTTTGTAACTCTGTGTACAGGATATAAGAAGCGTGTGTGTGTGTGTGTGTGTGTCTATTCACGTCTGTGCCTGTTACGTAAATATTCATCATGAAGTCATTGTATGTATAAAAGAAATGCTAGACGGGGCTTGACATCGGTAAATCAATCAAGAGTGCGCTTGCACACGTGCGCGCACACACAGACGCAATTTCATGCAAACACAACACCACACATTCTGATTCACTGACGCCTGCAATAATCACACGAGTCATTGCTACACCAATAAAACGGTCCGTAACTCTGCTCACCTGGACTGTGAATGGACATGCACAGACTTACACACACACACAGTCTCCCTAAAAAAGAACAAAAATAAAAATGCAAACTTGGAGTTCAGGAAAACGAAATCACAATGGAAGCCCTCATTTCCCATGATCCAACAGTTGACTGTCCCACAATCTGTTTAAATAGACAGGGCATGCTGACAGTCTCTTTGGCATCTCTTTCAGCCCAGTGCACTGTTCCACTAAACTGGACCTTGTTGTAAGGTCTCAGTGAGGATATAAAATAGCAGAAGGGACTCCTCTTTGCTGCATTTAAGCTACAAACCCATCTATTAAACCGTACCTTGAGTTAGACTGTGTAGGTGTCTGTTAATGTAATCAATCATATTACGAGAGCTTTATAGCGGTACATGGTTATTGCATTATCACAGTACTTAAGTATATCATTTTAAAGTGTGGAGAGAAAGAGAGAGAAGATAAAAGGAGAAAGAGGGGGAGGAATAAGAGGAGAGAGTTAATGAGGTGCCGGGTGAAGATCATGTCAATGTGACCAGTCATAGAAACTGAAGCAGCAGAAGAGACTCCAGGAGATATCAAGAGTTGATTGTTCTGTATTTAAATTCTAAGCAGTGAGAATAAATGAGAAACTTTGGAAACTTTATACTGTTAAACTAAAACCGAATGCAGCCTTTTCACATTAACCTCTGCATTAAAGAGAATAACATAGCACGGCTGTGTGCAAAATGTACCACAAATCACATCTCGAGGAATTGTATTTTCAGACCGGATATTGACGTATGATACAGCAATCAATATTTTCTAGGACATTTGAGACATCACCCACGCTTTTATTAAATAACGATGTAGTCCAAAAAATATTTTAAAATGTTGAGATATGTCTAAAAGCAGCAGGTTTCCCAGTCTGGCTTCCCACAAAGCATACTAAGACTTTACATTTCACTGGGTAAATGATTTATACTCAGAGTTTGTATGAGGTTCTGGTCAGTGTGTTGCCAACAGTGGATGGCAGTCGGCACACCACCAAGCAGATAGGAGCACTAACCCGCACAGAAACTAAAGCCATGCAGAGCATGTCCATGTAAAATAATTTATATAAATTTAAATGAACCTAATGGGGGGCAGCACGGTGGCAAGAAGGTCCTGAGTTCAATTCCACCATCAGGCCGGGGTCTCCCCATGTTCTCCCCATGTTCGCGTGGGTTCTCCCCAGGTACTCCGGCTTCCTCCCACAGTCCAAAGACATGCAGTTAGTGGGGATAGGTTAATTGGAAACACTAAATTGCCCATAGGTTTGAATGCGGGAGTGAATGTAAGTGCGATTGGCTCTCTCCTGAAAAGGATAAGCGGAAGCGGATGGATGGGTGGACAATATTTCGAACTCTTTCATCGCTTTTCAAGATCAGGGACATGATTGGAGAGCACTCTGTAAAATATGCCTTAAAAGCTCAATGGGACAACAATGTATTTAGACATTTTTAACAATGTGATAAGGTGGTGCAAGCTGAGAAATAGCCACACAATCATTTTCGCCATTCATTCATGTTGTGGTCACATTTTTACAGTTTTAGAGGGAAATTAACTATTTTTCCATTATATTGTTATTTTTTGCTGTTTTGATGAAACTATAACGCAGCCACATGAGATGGCTGAAAACGTAAATGAATGAAACTGAATGAACATAACTTTTATGAGGCATTGTGCACGTTTACGTACGCCGCGTGAAAGGACAAACACGAAATGTAACCAAATGTAACAGCTTAAATTTTTTTCAGTTAGATGGAGAGAAAGACTTCTTCTTACTTCATCTCCAGGACCTCTTCCAGGTGCTTCCGCCTCTCGGCCCGCAGCGAAGTCAGGTGACCTTCCTTCTCAGCCAGTGAGAGTTGAGTTGATGACAGCTTGGCTTTCATCACCTCCAGTTCCTGTTTCACCTTCTCCATAGCAACCAGCAGGTCCTCCACCTGACACATACAAGTTAACACAGTGTAAATATTTTGGCTCATTTTTTTTCCTCGCCTTTCCTTTTTTTTTTTTTTTGCACATATTAGTCTTTATGTCTGCGAGCGTGTCGTCTATTACGGTGCATATGTGACCTACTGTGTGTTGATTTTCCTCCTCCTTGTTTTCCTTCCCCTGTCTCAGTTGTTTCTCTTTCTCCCGCTCTTCTCTGATACATATTCTGTGTCCCACTCTCTCACTGGGCATATATCAGTTTGTCAGTTTAATGTGAGTGAGGTCAGTGTGGATTTCTCTCAACAACGTAACCACTACACACACACACAAGCACACACATTTTCTCTTTGGAAACCTTTTTCTTTCCTTTCCTAGTTATATACTACACACCTCTAAAGTTTTAAATTAGCATAAATTCGTCTTGCATCGCTGTTTTTCTGAATGCTTAAAGACAAACGGTGAACTTGAAGCATTGTCGCTGAGACCTTACAGCCAAATTAATGTGCAGTCCCTGCTTTATACTGAGATTGTAATTTAATAACATATTTATTTATTTTGCAAAACACAACTCACAGCTTTACAGTCAGATACGGCACCCTGGGTAGTACTTTAAACACTGCTGAGCTCAGACAATATTACATGCCATGTGGAAGAAGTTCTTCTGACCTGAACCACAAAGACATTGAGATCTTCTCTTCTTATTTCCCCTTAGTTTTATTTGGATTACCATGTTATGTATACACATCCGATCTTTACATGTTTGGATATCTTTACTAAATCTATGGAGCCACGCATACACACAGACAGCCAAACAAAGTGTTGCTTTCACAAGATGAATGAACGTGTCTGTTTCGGCTACAGATGTTTATTTGTAGATGTGTATGAATGGTTTAGGTTGCATACATGGATTCTGAACGTCAGATTAGCTTGTAAAGAAAGATGTCTCAAACATTTCTGCAAACAAGTCACCATAAAGAAATGCGTGTTATGACTGATATTTATAATGGGATTCAGCATCTTCTCCACCACCACTATGATCTTAATTTCTGGCTCATTCTCTCCTTTCGTCTCTCTCCAGAGCACTGACGGTGATGCAGAAAGGCAGAGTTCAGAAAGTTGTTCTCTGTTGTTTTCTCATTAATATTGTGATACATTTGTGTACACCGGTGTCAGGTTCAGGAGATCGAAACAAAGGTGATCAAAGTCTGTGGTTTTATTCCTGTCCTTGGGAACGATACAGACTTAAAGGCTGTATGTGTCATCGATATGCAGGTTTGTGACAGTGTTTCTGGTTTGTAGTATGAAGGACTTGTAGTGAAAAGCTTTGCATAAGTACATTAAGATTTAATTTGCAATTAAGAACACACTGGTGATGGAATGAGATCGGAAAAATAAGACGGGAACTGAGACAAAAAAACAGAAAAACAGAGAAAAAAGAAAAGGCATAGTGTTAGTTCAGGCAGGCCACAAAGTCAAGCTCAGCTGCAGTCCCAGCACATTAGCTGACGCACCTTCAGCAGCTGAAGGCTCAGCTGACACTCTTAAAGATTCCCTCCCAATCCATTCCCTGCATTATGCCTAAATGGCTTTCCACGTATGCCAGTACAACATAATTCCCCCACATTAGAAGGAAATGACAAACTTCTTTTGACTGAAGTGGCCCTGACTGAAATATGTCTCTTTATATCCAAACCCATATAAGGCCACTGAAAAAAGAAAACTAATTCATAGTGTACCGTATGCATGCCCCAAAACATTTCTACCAATGAACAAATCAAAGTCTTATCAATACAATACTACTTTTTTCACTTTCCATCCAAGTTGCATCTGTTAACTGATCAAAATGAACAGATCCAATAAAAGCTTTTGTTAAATGGCTTCTTTTTTTATTTATTTACAACTTACTGTAAAAAATTAAGGAAATATAATAAAAAAAAATTTAAATTAAAAGATGAACAAATGTAAAAAGCAGACGAGCAAGGTATGGGATGATTGTTTGTTACCTTTGACCACCTAAATCCGCTTGTGATGAACTCATGCATTGGAATGTGAGAGAGCTGCATACAAAATAACAGAGAAAGAGATGTGAGAAGCGGGAATGACAACAGTGAAGGAGGTGGAGACGGACATAAGGATGTAAAAGGAATTGCTAGAGGAAAGGCGGAGAATACAAAGGGTAATGAAAAGATAGGCGCAAAGACAAATCAAGGAAGACGAAGGAAGAAAAAGAAGGAAGCAAAGAAAAGTGATTGTTTGTGGCGAGAGATGTCAAAAGAAAGGGAGGAAAAATGCAAAAGAAGCAAATGCTAAGCTGATGAAAGAGAAGCAACCAGACAGAGGAAAATGCACAAGAAGGAAGACACTGACAGGCAGCAACATGAAATACAGTTCAGACTAGGGCTGTTCGATATAACGATATCGGATGACGATATAAAAACGTCTATCGTTTCATTTTACGCTATCGTTTGTTTCGTGGTGTCGCAAAATAAACTGTTTACAGCAATATTTTTTCATCGTTTTGA
>NW_005187415.1:6207764-6223810 GCF_000239375.1 Pundamilia nyererei
CACACACACACACACACACACACACACACACACACACACACCTACAACTATGCAAACACATGTTGTCTCTATAGCTGGACATAAAAGTTGTGTGTATGGCTCCCAATATGGAGTCAAGATGCGAGTATAAATGTCCCTGGTTTGGCTGCATTTGCATATGCGTGTGTACGCATGTGTGCCAACCCCATAATAAGTGATGTGTGTATGCCTTTGAACAGGCCGGCCTCATTAAGGGAGGAAATTGTCTGCCTCTGTCATCATTTTATAATTTATTATGTGAAAGGTTAATTGCAGTGACGCAGTTGTAAAAAACAGAAACACCAAAATATTTATTTACAATTTACTTGTGGGGACAGAGGCGAGTTTCCAGTTCCAAAACCAAACTTGGGTCCATCTGGCTCCTGCTGAATGCAACGTTGTGCAGCGCCGGCGTACTGTTTAAATAGCAGTTAGCACTTCTTTCTGCCGTGTTTGTGCGTGTGCATTTAAAGAAATAAGTATGCATGTATGTGGTCCGGCGTCTTGCATATTACTTGCACTGTCTGCGAGTGCCACATCCACATGTGCATGTATGTCTGTGCTGAAAGGTTGAGTTAGTGCTGTTGGGAGAGGGCTGCCAGGAGTGTTTGGCTGCCATCTCCACTCATTCACCACACGCTGACGCTTTTTGCTCCTTCCTTCTCGACTGAAGCATTTTAACACGAGGACACTCTCCAGGACCCTGTCCTGGCCTAAATGGCCTCTGTTCTATCTAATTAAAGCTGTCACTTGTAGCATTTTGAAGTTTTTCCAGCCAAATGAACTGTGATAGCTTAGCAAAATTACAGTAAAGACATTAAGCTACAATTTTTTTTTCAATTTTTTTTTTTTGCTCCAGGAAATAAGCAACCATTAAACTCAGGACTCTGGGACTTTCTTTGGGGCTCAATTTTAAGACAAATTTAAATAAAAGAATTATTAAATCATAAAAGAAACACATCAAGATTAAAAAGAAAGAACTCCTGTCTCTCACGTAGCAATGCTGCTGCTGTAAAAAAAGAAAAAATGTGTTTGCTTTTCTTGTTCACCATCTTCATCTCTCTCTGTAGCTCTCTGCTTAGATGAAACGTCAAACCATTGACCGAATATTAATACTTGTGGCTTTCGGTGCTTCCTCACTGTGTGAACGAAGTCCAGCCAACTAATAACAGCAGCGAGGATTGTGTTTGACCAATGAGTGATGATTAGCTTTGGGCTTTTCTTGTGGTTCGTGAAAAGACTGCACTGAAAAGAGCTAAATTAAAAAAATTTCTTAGCTTTGTTTAAAACTAATGTAAGGTTCCTGAGGGCTTTAAAAATTCCTACAGTTAAAAACAGCCATTAAATATTGCTGTTTTGGCATTTTAAAAAGCTTTCCTCACCAGTGAGACCCGCCTGTCACGCACTCAAACACAGCATATAAGTTTTTTTTAAACATGCAGAGTTAATTTTTGTTTGTGCTGTAACTTCTACCGCCCGCTAGGCTAGGTCTCTCCTGAAAATAATAATAACAATAACAATGATAATAATAATAATAATAAACCCACAATCTTTTGCTAAATCTAACCATGCAGCTTTTAGTGCTTAAATCTTGATTAAAGGAATGAAAGCAAAACTAAAAAGCAAGTCCAAAATGAAGAAACATCAATAAATCAGTGCAGTCAATGAAACTTTAACATATGATGATTCAACCCATCACCATTCATCCAACCAACCCCTGAATGTGGACATTTACATTCCTTAAAAGCAGGCTGGTATCTAAACTTATCACGAAAACTAAGGAAATGTTTTTGGTCGATTATTTATTTGTTGTAACAATTTTCTTGGCAGTAAGTCTTATACCATTGGAAAGCCTGTTTATTTCCCCTTAACTGGTGCCATATCTACGGGGAAAATGTATTTGTGGGTTGTGGCCATGGAAAACTTCCCAAAACTTCTCCATCAAACAAACCAAACATCTTATTCTGCTATTGACTCTTGTTTTGAGCTTCTGGTACCCCTGGTGCTGCTAATCAGGTGGCTGATTGGCACCTGATTAGCAGCAGCTGCTAGCACCCTGCTACAGCGGGTGATCCGGATGGGGCCGTGGCATAGGGCAACTTCACGCTGGTGTTCCACAAAATACAGATTTCTTTACTTTGTGTGATGAGTTTATTACCATTCAATGTTGCCATGGCCAGTGTGTCAAAGAATGGAAAAGACCTTACGGATAACACACAGAAGAGCCAGTATTTGACTGGCAGGTATGATAACATGATGGTAAAATACAAAATGAAGATTTATTAATGTTCAAACACCATAAAAGGCATCTACACTGCTGGGAAAGCAAATAAATGTCAACTACCTGAGCCATGCTCCAGCTAATGGTTTTAGAATAAAACTTAATAAACTACATTTCCTAATTAGAATATCAGATATTCACACATGTTCGTTTCTTGCAACAAAATCCCAGAGAGTTAAATATCTAAATGCAGAATGCTATTTCTTCTTGGTTGCATCATTACATCAAAAGGCAAATTCAACCTGTCGTGCAGATCATCTTAAACATATTTTCCTGTTGCACTAAGCACCTTTGAAAACTTCCCGATCCTGACTAGAATCTGAAACATAAAAACAACACTTCTTGTTTGCACATGGATCTGAAAGAGCTAAGTCTTATTTCACCTGTAATTACTATTCCGGATAATAACCTATCGTGTGTCCCCCAGGCCGGTGTCGTCTATCTGCTTGACTTTGCCCATGATCTGTCTTTGCTCTGTTCCATCTCTCTGCCTGCTACTTGTTTGGCTCTGGTGCTCATTAACATTGACTGTGGGCAAAGATGTCAGCAAAATACCTCAAAAGTAAAACATCTGTTTGCATGCCCGTCTTTACATGTCGGTCCAGAAGTAGTCCGGTAAGTAAAAGCCAGAACAGGCAGCCAACATTTAGCAGGAGTAATAACAATGGAGTCCAGCCGTATTGCCAACAGCTACAGCCGACCGTGTTTTCTCAGGGCAGTTTTCATCCGTACAGCCCACACAGTTTTTTTCTCCCACTTGTCAAAACGCATCCAGGCACTGAGGAACATTTCCCATCTCTATGGCCTCGTTAAGTCACTGGTACCCAGGGGAACAACACATATGCACACTCCCTGTGGTCTGAGGTTGAATTCACCAAAAACCCTTCCGTTCTGAGCCTCCCTTAACACCGGTATGAGCTTTCCTTAGTGCCTCAATATAGATAAAACACATTACAAATTGGAGTGGTCAGCTCGCGCTTCATTTGAAAAAGCTGTTTGTGTGTTGCAGGCTAAAGTGGACAAAATGCAAGCTGTTCTTTAAATAGAGATGTATTTACCTCCCCTGCAAATGAAGAGTGACTGGACAAACACGCACACACACACACACACACACACACACAGAGCCACACCTGAATGAGCTCAGTTGGCAAGTGTACAGCTACTGCCATTAGCCACTTTTGGCACTGCGATGTTTAGCTATGTCAAAAAGAGTTTTTATGTAGCTTTAAATATGTTTGCCCATATGTTTTTTCATCATATGTCCAAATGTGCCGCAAAGCAAAGGAATGAATGAGGAAAATCCTCAGAAGTGAGGACATTTGTGTCTGTTTGAGAAAATAACTGATAGGGGTTGAGTTTAAGGAAAGGTTTGGGTCCTTATACATGCAGTTTCATGCGTGCGTGAGCAACTGAGAGAGACCGTACTTGCTTCTCGGCCTGTGTGCGTGCCTGCTCCTCCTGGGCGAGCACCACCTCCCTCTCGGCTGTGATCTGAACGCTTTCTCTCAGCGCTTCCTCCAGCTCCTCAATGCGCTCCTCCTTCTGACGGAGAGAGTCCTACAAAGCAAACGTATGGAAGAAAAGAGTATTAGTAGATGAAAAAAGGGATCCCAAAAGTTAGAACAAATAATCTTGTCTCAGACGTGAACGTCTGAACCAAATTTGTGCAAATCCATTAAAAAGTTACAGCAACTTTTCAGTCAAAACTGCAAATGTAACTATGATGGGAATAGAGAATAAAGTCACTAAACTTAGTGGGATTCATCATCTGGGGACCCTTAATGTTAAATGCAGAATATATATATATAAATCTATTCTATGTGTGAGTGATGGGCATATATAAAACCAGATATATGTGCTTTAAAATGAAGATTTTCACAATTTTCACATACCTGTGTTCTGCATTTGTTATTATTATTAGTTCACAATACATCGTATTTGTCTTATATTGGGAATTAGTGCAACCCTTTAGCCATCCTATGCCTAAATCAAGCTGTTTCTACTTCACTGTCCCTTAAGCTAATTTTCCTTCTGACCGGCTGTTTCTCACTAACACAAGATTTGAGTGGCAGGCAGATGAGGCCTGTGCCTCGAGATGACCATATAAAGTCTCACTTTCACACAGAGCCAAGAGTAACAACTGAATCATATTAAAAAGGAATTAAATGGAGTGTTTAGAGCAATCTTTGTGGCTCACAAAGATGCCTGTGTGATTGTGTTTTTAATTTCTCCAAGCTATTTTGGAGTAGTTGGATCTAATAAGTATAAAAGCTAAGCTTCATCTTTGAACATGCAGTTGTTACGTACTAAATGATGTGCAAGAAAAGTCAAAATGCCATGTCCCCATGGGATGAGGCTGAGGCTAAAGATGATGCAAAAACTGCTCAGAAATTGCTTGAGCGAGGTTTTAAAAAGCCTCTGAAGTGCTCATGTGGCCTAGGATAATTGGAACAAGCAGAACCCGTGGAGGTCTGACCCCACAACAAGCAAGACCCAAAGGTTGTGCTCCAAACGCCCCGGTGCCACACAGCACCAGAGATCCATTCTCCAGTGGGTCAGAGCTGCATGGGCACCACACTTTTAGGCAGGTTGTCGATTAATATACATCATAACTTTTCTTAACTCAGAAGTTTCTTCGCATCACAATGTAACTACAAATGTCTTTTAGTAATTTTGTATGTGTGAGTAAATGACATGGCTAACTCATCTGGTTTTGTTTGACATCCATCATATAATTACAACGTGCTCTGAATTTTCTGTAAAAGCAGCTGCTTAGCATGCCCCTAGATTAAAACACCCTGGACACCCCCTCCCATTCACATTTGCAGAACCAGAATAAAAGACTCAGAAACAAGAAAGTCTGATTTCCATCTCCCTCAGACGATTGTGATCACACATGAAGCTGTTTCTTATAAAATGACAACATGAACTTCCCACCAATTCCCCAAAAATAAGATTTATTTTTCTTCTTGCCAGCCAACTGACTTTGCTGGTTAAATTAAAGCTGAATGAATAACTACTGGGAACGGGGTGAGAGGGAGGGGACATTACAGTGGCCATGAACAAACCTCCAGAACATCTCCAACACATGTGCTGAAAATCTTAGTCGTCAGTGTTCCAACATTACTTGATGTCTAACTATGCAGACTGAGATGGACTTTAATTCAAAACTTCTTATTTGTATTAAATGAAATTTATTGTCTGAATTACTCTCAGATTCCATTTACAGTCTGCAGTGCTGTTTGAGCTGTGCATAATGACTTAGCACTGACACACACCAGTTATGGTTGTAACCACTGCGGTCTCATATGTCTGAATGACTCACATAACCATCAGCTCATCTCCTAACCACACGCATACACATGAATGACAACTTTTGAACTCCTTTAACCAAAGATCAATCATAGCTAGAGGGTGCATACGCATATGCATTGAGCATTTTCATCTGCCTATAATCAGAGAGGCCACTGAGGTAAACAATTACTGGAAGTGGAGGAGGAGGAGGAAGATGGACAGGAGAGGGGGGGGGGGGGGGGAGTGTGGGAATGGTAGGAAGAAAGGATGAAATTATAAAGAGAGAAAAGTGAATTGAAAGAAAAATTACATTCTGCAGCTATATGAAGAACACCAAAGTTAAAGTAATCACCCCACATATGTTCATCTGACACGCCCAGCACAGTTGGGGGGTGGGGTAGCTTCCAGATCCCGGGAACCATTTTAAAAGCCCACAGCACTCATTTGGCAGCTCTCTTCTTCCTCCTCTAATCACCTCTCCACCTATTTTATCAAACTTTTCCCCTCTTCCCACCATTTGTTATCTCCTCACCTCTTCTCTCTCCATCTTCTATCTGCTCTCCCTGTCAATTATCCTCTTCAGTTATCCCTCTCACACACTCCCGACTGAAAGCTGCATCATGTGTGTGTGTGTTTGAGAAAAAGTTTGACATTGCCTTAGGCTGCTCCTTGTCACATTATGATGATACAGTGTTGTTATAGCACAAAATATTCAAAGGACACCGAGAAGGGGAAAAACTTTTTCACCCTCTCATTTCACCCCTCCAACTTTCTACAGCTCTCTTTCTCCTCCTTCCTGCTTCCTCATCCTCCCCCTGCATACCTTTATCTGCAGCGAGCTTTCGTTCAGATTGTCCTCTCTCTTCTTGGCCTCTTCCATCATCTGGGCATTCCTGCTCTTTTCCAGCTGCTCCTTGTGCTTCAGGTTGGCCACCTTCTTTGATTGGTCCTTCATCTGTCTGTATAGACACAGAAAAATACAAAATAAACCCACAGTCACCACTCTAAAAAAATAGGCTAAAAATAGAGATGAGATTTGTAATTTGGGCTCTGTACAATACCTCAGTTGATTTTAAATCAACCAATCAATATGCAGAAAGTACAGAACTTCAGCTTTAATTCAAGGGGTTTTATAAAAGTTCTGCATTAAATTTTTAGAAATTAGAGGCATTATTGCAGCTCGGTGGCACGGTGGTTAGCACTGTTGCCGCACAGCAAGAAGGTCCTGAGTTCAATTCCAACATCAGGCCGGGGTCTGCCTGTGTGGAGTTTGCATGTTCTCCCCGTGTTTGCGTGGGTTCCCTCCGGCTACTCCGGCTTCCTCCCACCGTCCAAAGACATGCAGCTTGTGGGGATAGGTTAATTGGATAATCCAAATTGTCACTAGGTATGAATGTGAGTGCGAATGGTTGTTTGTCCCTGTGTGTTAGACTGGCGACCTGTCCAGGGTGTACCCCGCCTCTCGCCCTATGACAGCTGGGATAGGCTCCAGCGACCCTGAAAAGGATAAGCGAATGGATGGATAGAGGCATTTTTATCCATAGTGCCCCATTTTCAGAGGCTCTAAAATAATTGGACAATTGACTGACAAGCTTTTCATGGTCAGATGAGGCCTGTTCTTGGTATTTCATGACAAATCAACAAGAAGCTCTTCAAGAGCACAAAACTCCATATTTACTTTTAAGTGAGTAGTATTGTATTTTGTATATTTGTATATCACTTTGTTTTCTTTATTCTTTTTAAATGTCCTTTAAGATGTTTGCAGTGTAGTAACAACCAGCAAAAGGCTGCATGACAAGTTTATTTTGATTACAGGAATATTATGTAGAAATAGATAATGAATAATAAGTATCTATTTGTAATTAATAACTTGAGGTTATTATATCATATTATCAACAACAGTTCTCTAACTGACTACAGTAGGCAGCCATTTTTCTCTCTTTCTTTAAAGATTGACATTGTGGGGTCAATTTGAAAGAAAGGCAGATGGAAAAGTGAGAGCAGTCCTCTCAGAATTCATTCAAAACTTTGCAAACTATCGTATTTTTAGACAAAATGACACGCACGCAAACACTGCCAAAACAAATAACCTCCTCCGTGGAGGGAGATGACACAATTATTTCCATGGTTAAGAAAAACATGTCTGAACACGGGAGTCACAAGACTTAAGGCAGAGAGGATTATTGCCACCTTAGCTTCAGTTGATCACTACAGTGAGTGCTCACCCATATCAAAGTTAGTAATAGCAGCTAGCTAACCTTATGCAAGTGTGTAACTGTAGTTCTGCTAGCTTGCTTCTTTAGTTTCCAGAGCAAGTCCAAATAAAATGTAAAATCTAAGTGATATTACAAAAAATCAGAAATGTGGCTTGGCTGTAGTAAATCATAAGAACTTCTTTACCTGTCTCTAAGATCCTGATAATGTAAGTTGAAGATCCACAAGTTCAAGACCATCCTTTTGCACTAATTCCCCTAAAATAAAGACTACCTAAAATATACTTTGCTGAAAAGGGTAGCATTACTGACCATACGTCGTTACAAACCCAAATTAGAAAAGCTTCATGGCATCACACTGAGAAATTGCTGTTTAGAATTATGTAATTTTAAAACAGGTGAAAAAAGGCAAAAGTATGAAATTCCAGCTTTGTACTTTAACAGATCTTAAAAACTCTCTCAGCCAGATCATACCCACATGTATACAGACAGCCTGAATATGCCGGTGTTTACAGTTAAAGGCAAGAAGTCTGGGTGATACAGTAAGACTGTGCGATTCTTTGCAGTACAATGTAGTAATAAAATTCCCTTGGGCTTCTATAACAGATCAGATCAGTAAAGAAATTCAATGAAAAGCTATGAATCAATGACAAGATGACATTTTTGATTTCTGCACGGTGGGAAGCACGGGGGTCTTTTCACAGAGGGATTACCGTGTGTCGGGAAGCAGAGTCTAAATCATCATCTGGGAAATGAAAGGAGACAGAGCGATAGTGAAAGACGGAGAAACAGCAGAGAGTAATTCCTCCTGGGAGAAGAATGGTTCGAAGAGTTTAATCCCTGTTTAAGCTTTCTGCAAGCCTTTGTGACTGTGTCACAGAACTATCGGCTATCACACCAGCTTGACTTGATCTGGACCTTTCATACCTTTCATGCTGCAGACATACACAGATGTGGAGTAACTCAAGCTAATGCCAGTAAGGTTTAACAAGGTCTACTGAATCATGACATAGATGAAAGATAAGTCAAACAAGAAGGGTGAATGTGTAAGCATAGATTTGCCAGCGCATACACACTGACATTTCCATGAAACCAGCACACGTCCAACAAAGACAAAACTAAAGCGCTGACCAGCACAAAAGAAGGCGATCAAACTCAATAAAAGTCATTGTTCTCATACTATATATGTCCTTGACTCATTTTTATGTTTACATTTTGCACAGTAGGCGTGCCTTCACTGTACAAATGTTTATGCATATGTGTGAGTTCCTGTTCTAAGTTTTTACAGGCTTGTAGATAAATCGTCATATCTGTGGCTGCAGCTGCCAGTAAAAAAGACCTCCAGTGAGGGGAATCCAGAGCGTTTGCTCTCATTGTAAATCCTTTTTACCAGCCGTAAACTGCATACTTTGTTTCCGAAGGTGTAAACAGGTTCACATGACCTTTGACCTTAGTCTGTGCACCACAAATCTCCAAGCTTAACTCTGCACATCTGCACTGCTGCGATCCCACAGTTTACTTTAGTTAGAAACATCTGTCTGAATTAATGAGTTCAGGTTTATTTGTTTACATATAGAGTAGTACACACATTATAGTCTGCATTCAATTGCAACCTTTCCTTCATCGTTCTCATCTTTCATGTCTCTTTAAGCTACAAACTAGCTGCTATTCTAATTTAAACTAGCTAAAAATAATGAGAGCAATCCATCAAATATCATTGCCAGAAAGGCTGAGAAATGTTATTGGCAGTAGAAGGTATTATAAAATCCTCTATGTGTTTGCTAAAAGGTCCAGGAGGCCTGATTCCAAACTGTCCAGAGAAATTTGTAAAGTTGTAATAAAAAAGACTAAATCTAATGATAGAGCCAACATTATGCTGCTGCACCTGGCTGTTTAGCACTCACTGAATAACCATTAGTGTGCTAAGATGTGCGTGTATGTTAAAGAGCATGCATGTGTGCCTCATGTGCGTTTAGGGGTTCAAATACTAAACAGAAGGCAGATGTAGTAAGCATGCATTATCTATGTTTTTCCTTTAACTTTGCACCATGATTGGGAGATAAAGTTGTATGAATATGTTTGGGAATGATGTTTTTGTGCTATACGCCCATGTGTGTGTAACAGGTCATAAACAGGCAGGAATGTTCCTATTGGAGGATTTCCAGGAAGCTTTCTGAGGTTTCTGACCTTCATGCTGCATTTACTGTACATATGTGAGAGTACGCGCATGTGGAAATAGACTTTTATTTTTTGGCATTTCCTAATGACTCAACACTCGGTCCCCTGTCTTTTCACTTTTTCTAATGCTAAGCACTTGCTTTGCTTGCTTTTTAGCATGTAGGTCATTTGCATTTGTAACTATCACACATTCACATCAAACCGTACCAACTTCATCCTCCTCCTCCTCTTCTCCTCTCTCATTGAAATTTTCTTGCTTGCAAAATCCATTTCCTCCCACTTACGTGCCAATATTTTGCATGTCGCATTATAATTACATGCATGCAAAGCAATTATTTATTTGCACTGAGCCAATGTTGGAGAACAAATGTACCGCTTCTCTTTCCTTTCGGGGTTCCTTTCCAAATGCAACATAACTTTTTCCTTTGGATAAAATGCTTTCATCAGACCATAGACCATTTCTATATTCTCTTCCTCTCCCTAGCTCTTGAATCTCCCTCTTTTGTCATTTCCATATCTAGTGCTTTCCTTTCTTTCCAAACTCCTTGAAGGAGCCAAAACAAGCTTTTATGCTATAATGATTATCATGTGAATATAAATCATACTTAATATGAAATTCATCCTCACAAGTATGCTGCACCTGTATGTTATAGTCCCTCTAAATGGTTTTAGATGTAATTTATAAAGATCAAATGTCTTTGGGGTTGTGTCAGGAGCATAAAAATCTGCCAAATCAACCATGTGGAGCTACCTGCTGTGGTGACCCCTTTGTGAATAAGAGAACAGCTGAAAACCTCTTTATCAGACAAGACAAAGTAACAAAATAAGTTATGCCTGGAACTAATAGTTACTGTCAATCTTGACTGAATAATCTGTAGTTCATTAAAACAAAACAAAAAAAACCCAAAAAAAAAACAGACACAGTACAGTAGATCTTTTATCTGGTAGGTTAGTTAAAGGTAAAGGCACCATAAACGGGAATACAGTTGATAGAATCAAATGGCTTCCACCGTCATCAGATCTCAATCTAACAGAAGACCTTTAGGATATGGTGGATTGGGAGATTACCATCATGTATGTGCTGCTGACAAATGTGCAGCAACTGTGTGATGCTGTCACGTTAGTATAAAACAAAATCTCTGGGGAATGTTGTCAGCAGCTTATTGAATCTATGCCATGAAAAATCAAGGACGGCAAAAGGCAGTTCAAACAAGGTGTATCTAATGAAGTGGCCAGTGTATATACATCTAACAAAAATGTGTCAGTTCATTTCTTTCTTTATATTTCTCCTCTCTCTGTATTGAATAACAAACCGGGGGTAATATGAATGTACTGTTTAAAAAACTGTAGTTTGCATTTCACACGTTTAAGTAAAAAGCAGAACACTTCACTCGTTGCTCGGTGAACTTTCTGCCTCGGCTCAGCGGAGGCTCAGTGCCATTCCAAGTTGTTTTAATATGTAAAATACTTCCTTTTCCCTCCCTCTGAAATCATTTTCAACAACTGCTGCAAACCGCTGAAGGAGGAGGAGGCGGAATCACAGGAGAGCTCACTACCCACAGCGCTGTAAACACGACATACAAATGTGCAGTGAAACCACGTCCGCACACACACAAAATACGCACATACGCAGTTATACACGGGGTCGTGTTCCAAACACAACCTGCTTTGTATTAGATCAAATCTCCGGCTCGGACCACACACAAATATTTGAAGCACCCACAAGCAGTTGTGTACATACAGAGCTGTGAGCGCAGCATCGCGTAACACAACAACAAGCACCCATTTTCCAACATTCCCACATAAATGCACGTAAACAAACACGATGACACACAAGGTAAATAGATATCATGTGTTAACATTCATACACACACACTGATATACTTGTTGACAGGATTTTGAACTTCCCTAATTCTTCCAAACCCCACCCAAAATATCCCCAAGCACTGACCATACACACGCACACACATCTAATCATATAAACACAAATGTACAACGCAGTCAAGCCTTCATTAAACCTTAGAGTTGTACAAAAATCATATACTGAATATTGGTGATAATTAGCAGGAAAAAGGAAAACACACATGCACACAGACAATCTCACAAACTTCAGTAAACCTCAAACCCTTAAAAAAAAGAAAAACTTTTCAACCTCCCTCATTAGCATGTTGCTGATATTCAGGGACCCACATTAAGGTAGTATTAATATTACATTTGGAGTCCTGTATAAATATTTGATCAGAAATGCTCGCGGGCCTCATGTATGTTTACTGCACATAGTTCGCCCAACATTAACATCAAGGATTTCCTTTTAAGTATTTGGAATTCAGTATTTCCTTTGAAAATACAGGAAACATTGGTCTGCTTCACTGAGCCCATAAAAACTATAAAATACAGAAAAGAAGAAGAAAAAACAGCAAAAACATAATAGTTGAGTCTTTCCTGCTGTCGATGTGGCAGAAAAACATTTTGGAGGAATAAAGAAGGAGGTAGTTATTTTATGACTTGAGAAACAACTCTAGAAAATCCCTCAGGTAGAGGGTAAGTAAATTTGTGAAGTAAATAAGGAGTAAAGGCAGCTAAGACCCGTGTGCATGTGTCTACAAACCTTCACATTGTGAGTTACTGGAAACTAACTGTAAAAACACTGTGATACAAACAGAAAGAAATCGCATCTGTCCTTATGAAGATAAATCATATTTAAAGAGTATATCTAAACCAAAGTGTTTTGGTAATAGTAACAGTGTAAGCATGTGACAGAGAGCCAGAGTTGATCTTGGCAGTGTCTTTGTTTAACATGGTGAACCGTGAGGTCCCGGAATTAAATACTGACGCTCTGTTTCTAAGTCTCATATTCATCTTTTGATGAACTTAACTGATCCAAACTGAGATTTTATTATAGATGAGTCGACTCACATTTAGCTCTGTATCTTAACGGTGCTTTTAACTCGGTGCATAAAACATAACCATACAGGGAAGGGAAATAGAGTTGCATTCCTTTTCTAAAACAACCTTACAAAGCACAGTATGAGGAAAAACATACATTACACTGAGTATCGGTAGCACTTTATGATAATGTCTCACTAGTGAAAAATTCATCATTTATGTCACATTAAGCCTCCTTAGTATGCCATTTATAAATAGAGATATTTTACTATGACTACGATTATAATTACTATTAGTTGTGATGTAGTAGCAGTGTTAGCTGTACATGGTGTAATGGATGGGTGGATAAACATCAGTATTTATAAATGGCATACTAAGGAGGAGTAATGATATATAAATGATGAATAAAATAGTTGACAATATTTTACATTACTATTGCTTAAAAGTATGACATTATTATAAAGTGCTACCTGAGTATCTACTGTTAACTGTACTATAGGCTTGTGATTCTTAAACAAACAAGCTCTTAAACAAAATTTAAATGACAATAAACAATTAATTGAACAATGTAATTATTCATAAATATTGATTGATTACAAGCGGAACATCAATGAAAGCGGCCATTTTTAGCTAAATTTGTTCTGTTGTTAAATGTTGTGTTGATAAGCTAAGTGATTGAAAAAGCTCATTGATCCAGCTGAAAAACACAGCCGAAAGCCTTTGTGTTGATTAGAGAAGGATTTGGTTTGGGTTGAGTGATGGTGCCTCCATTTAGAAAAAGCCAAAATGCAAGATTTCATACTATACTATACATACTTGTGAATGACGTAAGACAATCTTTATCTTATGAGTACCTTATAATGACAGGTACTATCCTCACATCCACCAGAGGAGCTACACTATAGGACAAAGATATCGGGCCACAGCAGTCTGCCTTTACAAACATTTCTGACGGAATGAGTGGATGGGAAATTCTGACTGGAAAATGTCTTTCCTCCTAGATATTCCAACTGTTTGAACCGTAAGCGGTATTATTGAAAAGTGGAAGCATTTAGTAACTCAGCCACAAAGTGGCAGACCACGTAAAGTCACAGAGCACGGTTGGTGAGGCGCACCATGTCTAAAAGTTGCCAGTGGTCTGCTGACACAATAAACCACCTCGGGGATTAACATCTGCACGAAAACTGCACCCTGGGAACTTCATGGCATGGACTTCCATAACTGAGCAGCTCCTGGTAAGGTGTAATGTGTAGGTGATCAAGTACCTGTATTTCTTAAACTAGACACTAGGATGTATTTACAGTTGCACACTGGGTTCTCCTACTTCTCTACTAGGATTTCACAGTTTGCTCTGTTCTGTGGAGAGACATGTAGACACATTGCATTATACTGTTTTTTTTGTCTTTTTGGCTATTTTAGCTATTCTTTGGTCTCGTTTTTTCTTTACTATTTTAATCAGAATAGCAATTTTAAGATGGGGGATTTTGGAAGAAGAGGGGTTTTTTTAAAGATCAGCTGCCTCCTAAACGGCTAAACTTGCAACACAATGTGCTACTGAACCGTACCTCTCCCCATATATTCTATTAAAATAAATATTTTTTAGTCACTTAGACCAGTTCGGATTATTTAAGTGGTAGTTAAAAATCAGATCTGTGAATTCTTTCTTTTTTTTAATTCACAGATTTTGTTATAGATTGGGCTTCAATGTGACTGCAGGGTTTTTAATTAGATAACTCGCAGCAGCAATCCCTACGGTATCGCTGTCACCTATTAGCAGGCAAATTCCTACTTGTGTGTGTATGCGTATGTGCAAGTGTGTGAAAGAGAAAACAACAACAGCAACAAAAGAAGAAAATGTGCATGGTCTGTGATAGTGTGCGTGTGTGTGTCTGCGCGTTGTCAGCCATTAGCTGACAAATCCCTGCACCACCTCAATGCTCAGGACCTCAAACAGATACACACACAAACACACAGACCAAAGAAATTCCTTTTTAAGCTCCACAAACCTTGATGTCAGACATTTGGCAGTGGATGAGGAGTTCCTTAGCTCCACATGAAAACAACCCGTGGAAAAAAATAAAAAAGGCAATATGTGGAAAAAAACAAAACAAAAAAGCACAAAAAAGGACAGAAGACGAAAAGATGTCTTCTGTCGTCTACCAGACACCAAGGCAGTACTGTCTTTTCTTTTGTTTTTTTTCTCCCCCTGAAGAGTTGGATCACAAAAAAACAAAATAACAGCAATGAAAAAGCTGACAAGTCGGCAGGGGGAACAGTGGCTCTAGAAGTTGAAAAAGAAAGAAAGAGCAAAGAAAGTGCTGGTACTGGGGAGACCTTAACAGCAGAGCTGAGCACACAAAACAGACCACCAGATTTATGCAGGAAACAGAAAGAAGAAGTGGTTATTATGTGGTTGATCACAATGCGTATGTCGGACAAATCTCAATATGACTTTGATATGTCGGTTTACAAAAAAAAAGGCGAATTCAGGATTTTGGTTTCTGCATGCTGGAATCTCATTACATTATGACGTCTTGAGTGGGGACAGGAATATTTAAAAGTTAAACAAGTTTGGAAAGTTTGGACAATGAAACTCTAAATTGGATAGTTAAATGTTTTGGAAAATCAAAAAGATGCGTGTTAGACCGGGTCATTTTCCATGTATTTGTTTAAGCCAGTCACCTGCCAAACCCCAGTATTGCTTGTAGGACTGGATGCATATGCCAGTCAAATCCCTCAGCAGTTGATTTTAATTGGCCAATTTTTGCATTACTTTTTTTTTATTGTTTTGCTTTTTCAAAGGACTGTCTCTTTGATGACTCTCCTCCGTAAAGTTCAGTCGGTTATAGTGCCACAAGGTGGTGCCTTCCTTCTTTTTGTTGTATTGAACGAGAATTGAGAGTTGTACACAGAGACTGAGGAAGGAAGGTAGAGCAGGTTCTCTGTCATTTAAAGGTGGTTCAGTCTCTGCTCCTCCAGTTCACCTGACGTTTCCCTAAACTGCTCACAATGCATCCTATTGAAGTGCTTTCTTAACAGTTAAAAATGTACTAAAAGTGAATAGATTAAAACACCGAATTCAAGCATGTGAGTGCGAATAGGTGAAGTAACAGCAGGAAAGCACAATATAAATAGTGGTCCAATTACCATGCTTATCATGTATGGGTAGCAAATAG
>NW_005187415.1:6224357-6247576 GCF_000239375.1 Pundamilia nyererei
GCCCGAGATTCACAGAATTTACAGAAAATGTTATGATTTATATCGTTATCAGGACGATAAAATTCTTATATTGGGATATGAGATTTTGGTCATATCGCACAGTCCTAGTAGCAAATGTAGCATTTAGGAGAGCTACTATTGTATGGTCTATGCTTGATTCTGGAGAAAAAAGCACCAGTGTGGAAATCTCTATTTCTCTGACCCAGTTAATGCCAGTGCTGGATAAACAATCCCCATGAATAGTCACGTAAAAAAGAAAGTTTTCAAAGGCCTCTGTTCTCCTGTAAATAGCTAAGTACATCCTTAGTGTGTGCATAGGAATTAAGAGGGTAAGCATTTCATGACACTGTCCAGTCATTGTCCAGTCCAGACATAAACTCCTCTGTATGCCAAAGTGTTTTGAGGCTAATTTGAGGACATCTATCTAAAGCTTTGCTGAAACTCGATCATGCAAAAGCACAATGATCCCAAGCACGCCAGCAGAATGGATTAAAAAAAAAAAAAGAGTCAAGGTGTTTCCCTTGCTTACTTCCATTTACTTTTTACGGTTTAAAATCTTTAGTTTCAGTTAAACATTTATACGTTTCAGTGTTTAAGTTCTTTATCATTATATGTGTGATACTTATTAGAGGCAAGTTTTAAGACTTTCAGTAGTGGTGTCAAGAACATGTGAAAAGTGGAGTAATTTCTTTAGAAGAGCCACACAGACAGAAATCCAACAGAGATAAAAAGACCTCTGAGCAAAAGTTCACAGCTGTCCAAGTTAATTATGGAGATACATTTTGCTCGTTTGCTGTGGTAGCCTCAAATCTGAAGTTATTAAATGAAGCTCTAGTATCAAAGTTTAACTGCTAGTGTGGTGAAGACTCTGGCAGGGTGTTATAATGGAAAGTGAAAGGAAGAAACAATGTTTCCTCTTCAAAGCGGCACCAATGTGACAGCAAGAGTGAAGTGAAAGTCAAGGTGCCTCCTTCAAAGACAGACAGATATGATGAGAATTATTAAAATCAGAGTTTATGACAGAGTGAAGTAAGTGTCTTGATGCAAGGACACGCAGTATGACAATAAAGGAGAGAGATGAGAGAAATACAGGGAGAATGACGAAGGAAGAAAAATAGGCATGCTGTACTAACCTTGAGGCAAGACTGAGTAGAGCGGGAGACAACGTTCCATTGGAAAGTTAAAAGAAAGGGAAAGAGAGAGAAGGAGAGGGAAAGGTGAGAGGGGAAACAGGAGTTGAGAGCTAGGTTAGCCAGCTTGATCAATCTTCAAAGCACAGGAAAGACGTAAGAGACAAAAGAACAGGCCGAGAGACATAATTACCCAAAGAGAGACAGCAGGCGGACACTAAGACAAGAAGACAGGCATGACCAAGCAAACAGTTAGGCAGGCAGACAGTCTCATAAAAACAGGTTAGACTCAGGCTTTTCTCCTTTCAGTACAACACTGAGGGCTATGAGAGGCCCGCTCAACTCAAATGACCCCTACAAACATTTAAGGGCACAATGACAAACCATGGAAAGTGAGCAATTAGCCAATCAAAGCAGAAGCTGAGGGCAAGCTCTCTATGAAATATTTCTTCAATGGTTCAGATTTTGTGGATGACTTCTTTTGCTTCCCACCGGGGCCACTTAAACAGTTCACCGGTTGTGGATTTGCAAAATCTCAAGCAAAGGGTAACCAGCATGCAATCATTAAGACATGAAATCTTAAAGAAAATTCATTTCCTAAACTGGCATACCCAAAACGTTTTCCATGCAATAACTCCTCATAACTGAACTTTGACTGAGCATGCCAGAGACAAATTGTCCATTACTGAGGAATATAACAATAAACTTCTCTAATTTCTCACTACTCAGGTCTACACTCTACTTCTCGCCAAACCTCCTCCCGTTTTCTCATATTTCTCTCTTATCCTTTTCCCATTTCTGTCTTTTCCGTGAGTTCTGTTTTCTGTTTCCCTCTCCCTGCGACGCAGCCCGTTCTTTCCCTTCTCTGTACGTCTCCTCTCGTTATTCTGTTCTTTCTCGCTGTTTTTCTTCTTCCACCACGTTTCTTTCCCTTTCCTTTTTCTGTCCTCTCTACGTTTTCCACTCTTCCATCCAAATCCTTTATTTTGGCCATCAGGGCAGATTTTCAGCCCCATTTCCCCTCAGTGTGAAGTCACTCAGTCTGCTCCAATTACTGTCCTTGTTACTGAAATAAATAACCTGGTGCCATTGCAGCTGGATTTACACTACAGGGGAAACAGAGAGGCTTGATTCTTACCCTTGTTTAACCCACATCTGATCTTTTCATTAGTAATGCTCCCGCTGCTCACTTGTAGCCCAAGGTTAGCCCCGGTGCCAAGCTAAGAGTTGGCCTGTGGCAAATGTATTCTCCTCTGACATACCTGTTAGCTCCAGACAAAGTCGTATAATTCACAGCAGGCTTAGGCAGCTTGAGGATAAAATCAGCATTTGTACATATAAGGTTTCACAAAAGCCTTGTTACAGAATATAAGGTTGCTATCTCAAGCAGGGACTGCAAAAGCTAATTTTAACCATCTATCTGTTTAGACCAGCAGCTATGCTAAAACAGCTCACTGGTATCTTGACCTATATGGTCAATACTATCCTTCAACTTCAATGATTTATGTCCTATCAGATATAAGCAGCCATAACCAGAAACATCATAATAATCCTTAACATGGCAGTTATCAGACTTCTCCAGTCAAATTTCGAAAAGTAGACTATAAAGACAAAAATGTTATTCTTTCAATTCTGGTGCAAAAAACAAAGCAACTAGCCATGCAGTCTCCTTTTTACAAACATTTGTAAAAGAACTGGTTATTCTAAAGTGCTGGCTGAATTAGAGCGTGGTACAATAATAGGATGGCACCGCTGCAACAAGTCAGTTGGTGCATTCACCATCTGACTTGATGACGTCAGAGCAGGGTAGCATAAGCAGCTCTGTCCCAAGACGGAAAAAAATCAACTTTAGAAATGACAAGTGGAACTATTTTATATGAAATCGAACGATTAACGTTTTAAGAGGCAAATCCACTACCACTATCACTGCAATCCACATGATATTTAATCGAAACAAAAGTAATAAAAAGGATATCCTGACATACCTTTTTGAGCTACGTCTAGTAATTTGCGGAAACCTGTATATACAACACTGCCACAGTAAAGGAGCAGTGCACTCCAACCTACAGAAAATGTACCTCTAAGCCTGTTGCACCATCTTATCAAAGAGATTGTATGGCTTAATCACTGAAATTAGCCATGGATAGTTTCCCTCATCACACCCCTAACAGCTAAATGAATCTGCTACATGATAAGATGTACAAAGAACTGCATATCCTCTGATATGACTGCTGTACAACACTTCACTTCACAGCAATTACTTTAAGAGCAAGTAAAATTTACTCATACTTAATCTAAAATTTTGTATTAAAGGACACTTTTCTAAGTCTAAATGTAACACTTTTCCACTTACCAAAGAGCAGCTTTCAAACTCCAGATATTAAATATCACTTTTAAGATGCTTTTATTTTATTGTACCCTACTGGGATAATGAAACATCTTTCCATATAAAACCAATCTGCAATTTTAATTGCTTATAAAGTTACTGTATAATGTTGTCTGTAAACTTAGTACTGCTGTAAATCTGCATCTGTGGCTACTGGCAGACTAAACATCACACAGACACACTTAAAACACACATGTTTGAAGTTATTCGGTGCTGAATTATTAATAGTCCTGTGTTTCTACTGGCCAAAGAGAGATGCAGTGAATCTCCCTGAAATCATTAACAACCATAAATCTCGCAGTCACGTCGCTAAATGCACAGACAGAGAAAAGGAGGCGAATCTAGAGTTAGGATGGGTGGAGATTCTGTCCAAGAAAGAAACTGAAGTAAAAGATTCAAGAGACAGCAAGCGAGTAGGCGCTGACAGATGGCATAAGAAAGTTCAGAAATCAAAGGCATAAAAAGCCATTCAGAGAGAGGAAGACAGGCGGGCTATAGACACCATCTGGCCCATTTAACCAATGAAGATGAACTCTAATTTCACAAGAGCAATGCATTCTCCATTATTCAACAGCACCAACTAAAAATGCACCAAACACACCCTTAAAAAACTCAAACCACTAATATCGAACTGCTGTCCGTAATATAATTTCTTTACGTACTGGGGCTAAACAGACACAGAGGCACAACATCAAACAGGTATTCAGGTAAACACAGAGTTAGGGAGGCATGCAGGCAGACAGAAGCTACAGGCAGAGAAATAAGCAGATATAAGCAGAAAGGAAAGGCAGAATAAGAATAGCTAATGAGGTAGACATGGTGTACACAGGCAAGAAAGGTTGAGAGAAAGGTTAATCCAAAATTGCACAGCAAGGTGGAAAAGTGGATAGAAACATCTGAAAAAGAGTCTGAAAAAGAAAACGATTGTGGTAAACTCTGCAAGTCAAGCATCCTCTGCTGAAAGTGAAGCAAAAGTGAAGCGAGAAAACAGAGCCACTAAATGAAAGAGTTGCATCATTGACAGGAACAGAGGCTCAAAGAGTTTCGGTGCTGTACAGCAACTTCGGTGCCAAACTGTGCCCTCATTTTACAAACTTTGGGGAGCTGTTTGGCTTGTCATACTGCAGTAACAGGCGACTAAGACTTTGTGCTCATGCCTAGATATGTAAGAGTACAACTAGCTCCAATTTCTGGACGTGGGAGAGAGAACAGTACAAGTACACCATAACAGAGAAACTCAGCAAGTAGTGATCCAATGCCGCAACTCTTTGATGGTGATTATTAGTGAACATACTCAGCTCTGTCCCATGTGGAAAGGGCTGGCAAATACAAGAAAACCTGACGAGAGAAGATCTTTTTCAGTGTTATACACAACCTATGATGAATGAAGTATATGTGTAAGATGCTGTCAGTCATTATTTTTTATCTAATAATCCAGATTTATGAATTTGTTTTGCATGTTTTTCATCTAAAATCCAAACTTCTTACCCTGTGGCTAATGCTTCATAGCCTTTTCCACATGGGTGGGGGTTATTATCACAGTGCTCTTCTGACAAGCAAAGTGAGTTTCTTTCGTGCAGTGGTCAGACAAATAACTGACTGACAGAGCTGTCAGCCACTCACGTGCCCAGGTAGTCCCATACTAGCCCCCCCATTGGCTGCTGAGAGGCAGCCGGGGCAGGGGCCTGTTTTCGCGACTGCTGAGAACGCCACAGATGAGAGGCAGCAGGATTTCTGGGATGTTACGGGATGTTATGAGCGCAAACACACACAAAAAAAACCATAAATGCACTCACACCAATGCGAACCAATGTGAATATACACATATTTGTGTATAAACATGGGAATAAGAAGGGGAATGGATGGAGAGATGAATTAGGGTGCAAGAAATAAAGGAGAAAATGGTAGGAGGAAATGGGAAGAAAAAGAGGGAGAGGAATGAGCCTTCGACAACTAATGAGTTCGTCTTACAGGAAAGATCACCAATGACTCTTATCGGCTTCAGATTCAGTCAGAAAATAAAAATAATGGGTGGTAAAGTGGAATCTGAGACACAGTCTTTCACACAACCTAGAGACAGGTCAGTGACACCCTGAATGAATGAATGAGGCTTTAGCAACTGATTTCACAGTCACGGCCAGCAAACTCCAGTAGCCCCTTACAGCCAGTGGAGGAATACAAATTTTTCCATCGGGACCAATCTCTAGGCCTGTGTGACTGAGCCTTAGATAAACAATCATTTCACCAATAAACACAATTTATCCATTGATTTAGGTTAAAGGAAAGAGATACACAAGTATTAAAAGAAAACTGCTCAGTGTCGATAATTGTTTAATCTACCATATTTATCATCCTTTCTTACCTCTCTAGTTCATGAATCTTTTTCTCCTTGTCATTCTTTTCATTCTCCATCTCCCTGAGGATCTCGAGAAGTCGTTCCACCTCAGATTGGGCCTTCCCAGCCTCCTCTTTGCACCGGGTCACTTCCTGCTCAAGGCTGGAGATCCGCTCAGAGAGTTCAGCGTTGGCCTGAGACTCTGCCGCTGCACTCTGAGCCTGGAACAGGATTTAATTATTAAAAATAAACCAAGTGTTAGCTTTCAAAATGAGGTGACCATCACGCGATTGAAACGATAAGCTCAAACCAAAAAAGGACGTGCCAGTAACAACATGTGTGGAGGGTGAGCTGGATGGATTTCAAAAAGATGCATGCTTTTAGAAAATTTTTAGTGGAAGTGTTCCTCTTAAATAAAATGACATTTAGCTCTAAACATCAGGCTTTAGCGGTAAGATACAAGATTTGTATATGTCAGGTTTTAGATACTGCATTTATAGTAGCATATAAAGCAAACTGTTGAAATAGACACCCCAGTATTGTAGAAATTATGTACAAAGCGTGTTACACATTTTTTTAAAGGGCTCTAATTGTTTCCAAATATTCCTAGTGTTTTTTTCCATGTTTTCCACTCCAAAAAACTCAAAAAAAAATTTCTGTTTATTACTAGCGAGAAATGTGAAGACCTGTGCTGGATGTATGTGCACATCCTTCACCTTAATTTAGCAGATAAAGTCTGAACAACAGTATTTCTTCAGTTCTGAGCAGTCTCATACTCAGCGAAACACAATACTGTTTTCTTCTGAACATGTCCAACAGGCGTCTGGGATGCCAGGGGACAAACAACACAGGTTTTGTGGCATAATATAAATTTTCATTAACCATTTGTATTGCAATGGCTTCATTCTAGTTTTAGCTGATTGTTTGGGGGACTTTAATTTCTCAGTCAGCTTACTGTATTTTTTCTTTTTTTTGGTCCACATGTCTCTAACAAATCTATGATCGCCTCTTATAAACTTTTATAGATTTTACATTTTAAATTGTAAGATTTTCAAGACTAGACAGGTGTGGTTCCGATGCTAAAAGCTTATATTTGTATCAAATTAATATTTAAAGTAATGACTTTTAAGAATGCCACATGTTTGACACAATTCACCAAATCTAAGAAAGATGTCATCTAATAAACAGATGTTTATTAGATGACATCTTTCTTAGATTTGGTGAATTGTGTCTTCATTTTTACACCCATGTCAGACGATATTTTTAAACCACCCTCTGCCCTAACTGCTCTGAAATATCTGTTTCTCCATGGTAAGGAGAAAGAGACGATGAGGAGAATATAATATAAATGAAAGTATTAGGCATATGTGTTTCACACACTCGCAAATTGGCACACATATAACATTAACAAAAAAAGACAAAACCACAAGCTAAGTTTCTGGTAAATATTAGTATGAACGATGAGAAAAGGTGAATAAATTCAAAAAGCATCTAAGTTTTAGTGGCTCTCTTCTTTCTTCTGCTCTGTTCATCTAAACTTAAGACACAGAAAATGTGAGAAGAAGAAAGAAAAAAAACAAAGACAAATACAACAAGTTATAACCAGCTTAGAGGTTAGAACAGCTGTGTATATTTCCCAGAAGTAAATGTTGCTCTTGGGATGGACTTAGTATGTGTGTGTGTGTATGTGCGAATGCCTTGCTCCTACGATACATAAACCCTATTAGTTTTGGAAGTGTACAACAGTTTTCATAAGTCTTTATGTGGAGAGGAAATGTTTGAGAAGATCTGGGTGGAGCAGAGACAGAGAAAGACAAATAAAGGAAGAAAGAAACATCACGCACACAATGTCACATTCACAATTTTTCCATCCGCGTTACAGTAAAAAAAAGAGACTGAAATCAAGTCTGATGAGTAAAACACCACACATTCCCCCTTTTCTCTCACACACATATACCAACACACATGCATCCAGAAACACACACAGCTCTGGATACACATTCGGCATGTGATGGTGTGCTGTCTTCACCAGTCTGTGAAAGTGACTGTAAGGCTGTCAGCAAGCTGTCACACACACAACATTTTCTGGGCTGCTGTGTGGGAGAGAATACGTATGTGATATGCACACACACACACGTGCACGTACACACTCTCTGCCTTCCTAGGAAGGCGCAAAAAGAAATGAGAGGTTAGGTTTAGTTTTCTGCTGTTTTCCATGCTTTAACTGTAGCTACTCTAAACAGCTTTTCACCTCTGAGTTTCATGCAGTAGATAATCTTGTAGTCGTCAGGAATGAGCCAAGAAAATTCCACCTGCTTTTGTCTAAATGCGGCCTACAACAGGTGACATAAAATCCCTCGTTCTCTCTTTGAAGGCATCAGCGTTTCTGCTTTCATAGCTCTATGAATAATTTGCTATTTACTTTATATTTACAGCCTTTTCAGCTAACCTTCTTTAGTTGGTTCTCCAGCTTGATGCACTCCTCTTTCTTCTGCTCCAGGTTTATTTCCAAACTTTTCAGCCTGTTGTCCTTCTTGAGAGTCGAGGAGGCCAAAGAGGAAGCCTTCTCCTTGAGATCCAACACTGATGTCTGGGTGGAGGAAAAAACATTGGAGACAGCTCCTTAATAGTTATTACTTATTTAGCTTATTCTTCACACCCATTAGAAAACAACAATGGATTAATTACATTTTTTTATTTTTTCCAACCTATAACAATAATGTTATATTTAGCAAAAATAATTATTATGAGGTAGGGAAAAAACATTTGTGTGCTTCTGATTATATTACAGAAAGAAATTCTTATTCATAATATGTGATATTAGACAAACAGATTTAAAGTGATAATAATCTGCAAGCCCTTCTTAAACCCTTCGATCATGCACTCTGTTTGTCATTGCATTTCCTGTGACCTGTCTCTTTTCGCACTCTCAGGCTCAATCCGTCTGTCTGTGAAGTCTCTCTTTTTCTTTCTTTTCTTGGGATTTCCTCTTTTGGTAGGCGCAGTGAAACAGAAACCAATGAGACCAGAAGGAGAGACTGTCAGACATGTAATTTTATCCATGACTGACAATAACAACTCTAGACTCCGGATCATCATGTTTGACTGGGCTTTGGTCAAAGAAACCTTGCTCTGATTATATTTAGGTACGCATATATACTCCTGTTGTCAGACAAACCCCACATCTGCCTTCAGCAGCAGAGAGAGGAATGCTTGTTTTCTCTGAGAGTTTCCCATGTATTTCTGAAATTATATTATAGGACTGTGACAGGTTTTATGACCCCACAATCACTAAAATTAGTTTAAGGAATACAGTACAGTCAGACAGGGTACAGAGAACTTTTTACAGTAACAAGTAGAAAACTGCCCATTTAAAGGAACAGCCCGAGTTTGGTAACTTTACCTAATCAATTTCTTGTTGAAAAAGATCAACAGGAGTCTTCATATCAAGAATACAGTACCTCTATGCTAGCCAGCCTGTCATGGTCCTGGGTCATTTTGACCCAGTGTTCTTAGGTTTCTTATGTTTTTGTATTTTGTTCTTTATTCATTCCATGGTTCCTAGGTTGTTCAGTTTAGTTTACTAGATTTGCCGTCTTTACCCCCAGTGTCCCCCTCCACGTGTCTGAGTCCCCATGCCTCGTTTCTCCTCCTTGTGTTTTATTTCACGCTTTCCCTGGTCCGCTATGTCTGTGTTCTCTTCCTCTCTGGTCTGCGTCTCTGTGTACTTCCTGTTTTACTTTGATAGTCTCCCGTCTGTGTACGCCATTGTTGTGTTTACTCCTGCCGTGTCTCGTTACGATTATCAGTGTCACCTGTGTTCCCCGTGTGCTCCCACTTCCCTCATTAACCATCTGCGTATTTATGTCCGCGTCTCCCTCAGTTCTGTGTTGTGTTCTCCCACATGACTGTGTGTCCTGCCGTGTGTTTCCTCATGAGTCAGTTCCTTTAGAATCTCCCAGTTTAGTTTTATATTATTTTGTATCGCCTTTAACTTCTGTCAGCAATAAAGTATTTTGAGTTCAGTCCTGTTTCCCGTGAGTTTGCGTTTGGGTCCAATTCCTGCCTGCACACAGCCTAATTGTGACACAGCCAATATCATTCTACACATCCAAATGTGATTGCTTTACCCTGCTTACAATTCTTGCTCCCTCTGCAAGAAGCTTTGCAACCCACCTCAACCCCAGCTCCTCATTTTCATGCTGCATCTAACTTTATCAATGCCATGTCTGATGCCTTCACTGTTTTTGTACTGGAATATTCCCACCTTGTGTTTTCCATATATGCATAAGGAAATCTCATCAACCCATCATTGCAGATGGCTGCTCCTCCCTGAGTCTTGTTTTGCTATTGGTTTCTTCCCTTTAAAGGGTTTTTTTCCTTCCTACTGTCGCCAAGTGCTTGCTTAAAGTGGGTCATTTGATTGTTGGGGTTTTCTCTGTATTATTGTAGCTATGTTACAATACACAGTGCCTTCAGGGGACTCCTGTTGTGATTCTGCATTAAATAAAACAGAACTGAAATTGAACAAAATCCTTTACAATAGAAAACTGCATTTCTACATGTATTGCTCTCTAAAGTTCAATTCAGAATCAACAATTAACTTGACATTCATTTCTCTGGACTGTGGGAGGAAGCTGAAGTACCGAGAGAAAACCCAGAAAGTTACAGGGAGAACATGCAAAGTCTACCCAGAAAGGCCCCAGTCGCTCACTGGATTAGAGCCTTATATGCCTTAGTAAAATAACTAAGGCACATAGTTAAATTTGCTCTTACTGCAAATCCTGCAGTAAACAATAGTTTAGTTTTGATGGTGTCCCTTCTGATAGTTGTGTTACTTCTTAATTTGCTTTCTTGTCTTTTGGCTTTAAAGCAGGACCGTCAGTTACACTGCGATAGGCTTTCATAACAGAAAATCTATGTTAAAATATTTATTTTCCTTAAAGTGGATCTTGCATGTCTGATGTATAAGCTTAATATAGAATATGTATAAATGTTATGCTTCAGACTCATGTCAAGCTGACATCACCTTGGAATAGTTTTGCTTAAATGATCTAGGTGGGTTTATAGAGCTCATCGGCATAACAGGTCCCCTTCTAATCTCAACTTCATGAATTGGCTAATAGTAACTTTTATTCTGTTGTGCTGCAGGGTGAATAAAGAGAAAACAGAGTCTGAGAATGCTTTGTCATTCTCTGCATCTCTCTGTCTTTGCCTCTGCTGAGGTGTTTTGTACAAATCACAAAGGTCACAGGCAGAAAAATTCAGCTCTGATCATTGTTTCTTTTGGTTGTGGGCCTTGGATTTTGTTGTCAGGGAAACATGACTGTTTCATCGTTGTCCTTCAGCGAAAGAACTCTGGGAGGATTCAAGGTCTGCTCTACAGTGATAGATCAATCACATTTTCTTGACAGGAACACAGTGAGGAAGGAGAGAGAATGTGTTTTTCTGACTTTTAGCACAAATATGGACGTGTGTTTTTAAATTCCTGAGTGTGTCTTCTACCTCACGGTCAGCCAGTTCAGCCTGCAGCTGGGAGACTTTCTCCCTCAGCTCTTTCAGCTCCTTCTTGATGGTCTCCACTTCCTCCCCCTTTTCCCGCTCCTCCCTTTCCCGCTGCTCCTTCAACCGCTCGATGATTCGCTCCTGGAGTGAAAAAAGAGAAAGGGAGAGAGAAGGAAGGAGATTGGAGTGAAAGAAGGTAGTCGAGGTAGAAGAAGTGATGGAAAATAAGAGAGGAAAAAAAATCACCTCATACCCTCCAACAGTCATTCACAGTCACTCAATATCAAGTTTCTATACTAATAACAGTCATATTAAACTTTATGTACATGGCAGCTTTGACAGGATCTAACAGCCAACAGCGATTTTAGGCCCATAATATGTTTTGGCAGAAGATGTAAAATTCACAACCACTAAAATACAATAACCGATCTCTATAGCTTGAGAAGAACGTAGCGGCCCGTTCAAGTCAAAGTACAAAAGTTCACACGTGCAAAAGCAGTGCAAAGAGTGTATACTGGGGCTGCAGTGTGTGTTATTAAAATATTATTATTATGGGTCCTCATTTGACTTGTACAAAATAAAAGCGGTGGCACTTTGGCTAAAGGTTAGTTTAAGGTTGACTTTAGAAGTAGTGTTAAATCTTACTGCAATAAATTCAATCTCTAACTCTCATCCTATATTATCAGGAGTTGAGCTATCAAACCTGGCACACAGATACATCTTGAATGTTCTTATGTACATCAGATACTATGATCTCACCATATTGCCTAACATTGACCTGTTGAATGACCCTTTTTATCATTTATGCATCTGTAACACTATAAAAGCATTGCATTTTTATAATTTCACAACAACAGCATCTCATTGAAATCCTCAAAGCTTGAATATTATCATGGTTACTAAGCAGCCACTTGGATCTTAGATACACCTGCTCAACTGCTCATTAACACAAAAACTTAATCAGATAATCACATGGCAGCAACACAATATATTTAGATATACAGACATGGTCACAATTACCTGTTGAAATTCAAGCCAAGCATTAGAATGGGGAAGACATGTGATCTAAGTGACTTTGAATGTGGCATGGTTGTAGGTGCCAGACAGGCTAGTGTGTGTTTCAACACTTAGTTAATCTATTGGGATTTTGCCACACAATCATTATAGAAAATAGTATGAAAAAGAGAAAATATCCAGAGAGTGACATTTCTCTGGATAAAAATGCCGTTTTGATGCCTGGAGGTCAGAGGAGAATGGCCAGAATACCCCAAGCTTATGGGAAGGGAACAGATACTTATAAAACCACTTGTTACAACCAAGGTATGCAGAACAGCATGTCTAAATGTGCAACACGTCGACCCTTGAAGCAGATAAGCTACAGCACCAGCAGACCACAGTGGGTGCCTCTCCTGTCAGCTAACGGGCAACTGAGGCTATAACAGTGCCTGGTCTGATGAGTCGCAATTTCTGCCACGACATTCGTATGCTTTCCTGAACATGACAATGAGTTCGCTGTACTCAAATAGCCTTCAGAGTCACATCACGGACATCCAGCTGACAAATCTCTGTGATCCTGGAATATTATTTTCGCCATATTGTAGCAATGCTATGAAGAATTAAGCAATTAAAGAATTAAATAGTTACTATACAATCACTCTTATATTTCTCTTCCATCTAATTCTCTACCACCTCTATTTTTTCATATTTTGCACCTTGCACTTTAATGGTTAAACTCAATAGTTTGTAAAGACAAACCAATGAGGGTCTTCCTTAGTCAAGACTTTAATTAATTAATTAATTCTGGGTTTATTGGTTTTCGTGAAGAATACCACTGTAACATCAACATTCTTCAAAATAATTATGATAACAGAATGAGGGATGCAAATATTTCAGTCATGGTTGTTTCTACCATTTACAGAGACAAAAATACAGAATATAGCTGCAAACACCATCAAACATGAGTAATATTGTGCATAAAACTCAAGCACTGGAAAGTTAAAATGCAACATAATTCATCTCAGAAGCAGAAGAAGAAACGAAAGCAGGGCAAGGAGATAAAAATGGATGCAGAAAGGAAGAAAGCTAAAAATGAAAGGCGCCAGCAGAATGAAAATGAGAGGGAAAAAAGCTTGTGAAAGCCGTGCAAGTGAAGCAGGAGTCGTCGGCCACATCATCCTGCCAACACTCACACGTCTAACTGACACCCTCAATATTAGTCACTGGACAATTAATAGGCCTGTTTCCTGTGCGCGTGCAAATGCAAAGGAGATTGAGTTGGTAACATAATCGTGCATAACACCGCAAAAATATATTCTCATCAAACACTTTAAAGTGTTCTGCCGCTCTAAATGTCGCTGGTTAGATTCCCAGAATCAGGGTTAAATCCCCACTGAGAGCAGAGTCATAAAACAGTCGGCTCTGTGGCTAAAGTACCTGAATGTCCAAACCCAAAGAGTGACCAATGAACTACTTTGAGCCATGTGGCTGCACATTGGACAGTTCCTAATCTTTTATGAACACAAGCTCTGGATGATTTAATAATGAAACAGCCAGTGTGATTATTGGTCGATTTCCATTTATCCAGAGCCATCTGGTCATCCTGTGGGTGGTCTGCAGTTTTGCTCATCAAGATTTTATTAATGCAACCTTGCTCAAGAGTTAAACGGTCGGGTGAGCGTGTACGTGCATGTGTGTATACCTTCTCAGCCAGAGCCTCCTCCAGCGTTCCCAGTGCAGTGTCTGTGTTTGAGGTGTCTGTCTGCAGAGACTTGACTCTGTCTTTCAAGCCACTCAGCTGTTTTTCTTTATCCCTCAGTTGATCCTGGAGGTTCTCTATCTGCAGAAAGAAAAGGAGAGAATAATTCTGTGGGGTTTTCAAGAATAATTTGCGCATTGACCACTCAGTGAGATTTTGTTGGCAGCTCTATTGGCTCTAAGACTCAGCCAAAGTGAAGTACTGTAGCAGGTGCTTTTAAGTCCACAGGAAACTGAACTTCTGCAGAAGAAATGCAAATATAGCAGCACATCTTAAACATGTGGACAAAGTGTGTGTATGTGTGTGTGTGCACATGTATCAATCTACATAAGCAACAACTTGAGCTTCAGGCAAGTCTGAGGCTCTTTGAGGGTTCAGGTTAAACTGCAGGGTGAAGGTTAGAATTACTGTAGGCCGGGGTTAGGGATAGTTTAGATGTGACTACACAGGGAAACCATTATGTAAATGAGGGTCCTCGCAAAGCTAGAAGTACCAGCACATGTGAAGCTCTCTGTGTGAGAAAAAGGAAGGCGGGACAGAGAGTGATCACAGACAAAGATAAGAAGTTATGTCAACTTTGTGGTCTTCATTAAGAAATAGATGGAACAAAAGGTTGAACCATACAGAAATAACAGCATCAGGAGGAAAATAGAGCTTGAAAGCTTATGTAATGTCTTCATATGAGTGAACTTGGGTGGGATTATTGCACAATTTCAATCTCCCCCTCTTTATGCTTCTCTTGCCTTCCCCTTGCCAGAGAGAAAGTTAATCAAATGATTGGCAAACTCTCACAAAAAAAGACTGGAGTCAGATTGACATCACTGCAGGTGAGACACACACACACACACACACACACACACACACACACGCAGCACTACAAAAATTGCGAGCATGTGTGTGTGTGCTTGTGTGTTCATACAGTAAAACATTTCCAGCACCTCATTAATCAACTGTTGACCTGACAGGTTGACTGACACGTTCTCCACCTCCTCCTCCTCTCTGTCTCCTGTCTCACACATGCACATACACACATATGTGAACACACACTTGACATTGAGAGGCAGTGAGAGCCTTTGATCTGCATTTCTTGAACCTGACACACACACATACACACACACTCACTCACTGCTTCTCTCTTGTCCTATTTTAGTTCCCAAGTCATCTGTGATAATGACCCAATACAAAAACAATGATCAGCTATGTCACAATGTTCCTCGCAGCAGAAATCATCTATGTACTATTAAAACACGAGGAGGAGGGCCACAAAACGGAAAGAAGGTATTTTTTGTGTTTTCACATGAAAAAAGGAGACCAAATTCATACTTTTTTCAGATGATATCAAGAAGGAATCAGCAGCATCTCTGCCTCCCTATCAGGCTCTGAACTGTTTTCCATTTGAAGATGGCAGAGGTCATCATTTATTAATCAAGAGGAACTCATTAGTATGCATCTAATGATTTTAAACACACTCTGTCTCTCTCCTCCCCCTCCCTGTCTTGCTTTATGTCTGTCTGCTTGATTGTCTGTATCAATTATCTGCACACAGTCTCCATTTCTGCATTTTTTTCTACAGGACACAAATGCTGCGACTGGGTGAGGGAGAAAATTAAGACGCAGAAAAGACACAAAAGACTGATGATGGAGGAATGCAACCTCACACTGGCTTCTCTGTAAGCTTTGCACTTACTGTGTTAGATGCAGTGGCCTAGATGACTGCAAGAATCCTCCTTTAGATATCCCCATTCAAAACCACTACAATAGCTGTTATGGTAGTTTGCTTAAATTGTCTTATTCCAAAAGTTCCACCAACATATCTGACAAGCACAAGAGTTTTTAGGATAGCAGGGTGAATGTGTGTGTCTGTATATGTGTGTGTGTAGACAGCCAAGACAAGGGGTCACTCTGGCCCATCCATCTAACTGACAGCATTACCGCAGAGATACTCACAAAAACTACATAGTGAAGACCAGGAAAAAGTATGCAGAAAACACCAGAGACTTCAGTTTTGCCTAAACGGCCTGTCTGTGTGCAGCTGTGTCTTTCTGCTCACCTGTCTGTCTGACTGTTTGTCTGTCAATGTCTGCTTGCATGCTACATGCTGTGTTAGAGCCCCATCTAGTGGTCATAGTATTAAATGTTGGCATATTCTCAGAACATCAATTTCTATCAGCATGAAAAGGAGTAAAGGTGTGTCTGCTTCAGCTCTAATGCATGTTATCCATTATCCAAAAAGTCTGAATATCGCAGTTTTCCTCTGGACACAAAGAGATGAAACTGACAATATTAGAGGTAATGGTGATGCTGGTTTATTTGGAAGTAAGCTAGTACTATGAGGGCAACATGACCAGAATCAGCTAAAAGAAAAAAAGTACACTGCCTATTGAGGCAGTGTACTTTAAATGTGTACTAAATTAAGGATAACACTCCATAAATGCTCACCCTGTAACATTTTAAACCATAACAAATGCAGTGCATTAACCCAGGACTCTACAATTACTGGTTAGCTCAGACCTAAAACAGGGATCACAAGGACTTCAACTTTGCTTTATGTGTCTATATTAATGGAGTGCATTTTGTGTGTTCTCACCTTCTTCTGTAGAACATTAACTTTGCGTTCCTTGACGTCCATCATGTCTTTGAGGTCAGTGATCTCTCCTTGCTGAGTGCTTTTCTCCTCCGTCAGCTCTGAGATCTGCTGACTCTTTTTAGAGAGGAGCGACTCCTTTTCCTCCAGTCGGAGACGCAAGGCATCCACCTGTGAACCCACAAGTAGGTACGCAAAAGTGCAAATAAACATTCACACACCAAATATCAACGGTGAAGAAGCAGAAAGGTTGTAATGAGGGTGTAGCTAAACCTCAGTCTGTAGTATGGCAGCTCTCTGTTCCTTGGCGGTTAGTGACTCTTTGAGTACATCCACATGTTGTTTGCTGTCAGAAAACTGATTGTTCAGAGTGTCCAGTTTGGTCCTGAGAGCCAGCAGCTCGCTGTCCTTACGGCTCAGCTCTTGCTTGGCCTGTTCCATCTGAATAACACAAAATATAAAGGGACAGACAGATAAAAAAGAGCGTGTAAAGGTGTGTACTGGAGAGGACGATATGCTTTCTAATATCATATATAAGCATTAAAATGTACTACAAGCTTTGCAAAGTAAGCACTCAGTCCTAATGTTAGTTTTAGCCATTACTCTGCAGAAGATCAACTGTAAAAGAAGAAACAGGTACAATAATAAGAAGTGCTCGCAGCTGACTGATAATGCTTTTAAGATACAAATCTTTTTTTAAATGCACAACTTTACTGCTTTATTCAGAGGGGAAAGAACTTGTTACGGAAGATTGCAGATATTTTATTAAGGCCTGCAGACACGTCTACCCTTTACGAGTAAAAAGAGATGATGGTTGCGGTGATGGAGAGAGGTACAAGACTGCTACCTCATCCACATAAAAAGTGAAAAACAAGAACAGACCGTGGTTTTAAACTCATCCCTCTTACAAAGGTTAGTGTGTCAGTTTATCTCCTAAAGCTGTGACTATGATCAAATATATCTTGACACAATGAGGACCTTAGAAGAAAAGAACGGCCATTTATTTTAGTTCTTCTCCTGAAAAGTAAACAAAAGTTAGACATACATGGAAGTCAGTGCAGTATTAATCTATTTTGCTCTTAGCTATACACTTCAACTAATGGGTCAGGGTCAATTCTTTCACCTGGCCAAAGCTCAGGAATCAAATACAGTAAACTGCCACATTTGGAGAAGTTGCATATTACAAATTCACTCCTTTTAACATGAAATCCAGTTTGCAGGTGTTGTGATTAGGGGTGAATTTAACATGACACAGTACAAGAATGGACCCAAACCATACAGTAAATCAGTCATATAAAAGCAAAGCAAACCCAGGAGCAAAGTGGTCTAAACTACAAATGGACTGAAACCTCATGCAAGGACAAAGAGAAGTGTGTTAGTGATACAGACACTGCAGCACAGCACAACTGGACTCTGCTGGAATTCTGTAGCCGTATCGATCAGACTGCTGCGTACGACTATTACTATCAAAAGCCACTGATCTCACACACAAAGAGAACTGTAATTCCTGAGCTGTTTATAGAGACTAACTTTGTCAGCTCACCAAAAGAATAGAAAATGCTTTCTCCTGGTGTATTTAGCAAAGTGTAGAAAACACATTTGCTAACCCAGGTTTTGGAGAATGGCTCGATTCATTTTAGACTGGCTTTAAACTTAACCTCTGTAATTCCTCATGTCTTGAACTGGTTCAAAACAGTTATAGGATGCAGATATATGCAAAATGGACCATGTTAATGGCAATATGATGCAATAACTACATGAGAAAAATAAGAACACCTCATGAGTGGATATTGGGTGAACGGTCCACGATGCACTCTGCAGCTGGTGTGCATAGTTTTGACATTTGAATGTTATAGTTGCTTACTGCTGTCTGAACACACAGCATGCTACCGGAAATCTATTGGAAATCTACTAGAACTACGTTAGCCAGTCAAAGAAAGAAAGAAAGAAAGAAAGAAAGAAAGAAAGAAAGAAAGAAAGAAAGAAAGAAAGGATGCGCAAACAGACACAGAGGTGTGTCTCTTACTGCCGACACCTCCTGCTGAAGCTCATTGGCTCGTTGCCTTAATTCCTCCTTCTCTGACTCGCTGTGAGTTAGCTCTTCCTTCAGCTGCTCAACCTGGCAGGAGAGGAGGGCATCAACATGGGTGCTTCCCATTAGCCAAGCTTTGCATCTTGCTTCCCTTACTTGTGTTTCTTCCTTGCCTCTAACCTGCTTCCAATAAGTCAGAGGTGTGAGGGCAGCAACAGCCTGCAGTTTATCTTATCATTACTAGTATTAACATAAGTAACTTTACAGCCTCTGCAGGTACCTCCGTTCCTGTTGTGTGCATTTTGCCTACAGTATTATAAATAATACCGTGTTATACTGAACTGTTTCCACAACAGCCTGCCTGCTCCTTTTACTGCCCCATCAGATCAGCTGACCACTAGATAAGCACATGTTGACCGAAAGCTTTTGCTGGGAGCATCTGCTCTTCCAGCTTAGATTCCAAAAAATGCATTAAAAGGATTAAAAACTCCAGTTAATGGTGTTTCTTGAATCAATTTTGGAGTGAGTGGCAGAGCTTTGAAGAAGGGCAAACATCTAATTAGCAAAATGGAGAGCACACCGGGCCATAACAAGTATGTTGCCACAGTTGCATCTGGCATGCTTAAATAATGTATATAACCCCTACATTGTTTTACAGTACTGTGTCCTTTGAAGACTTCTGAACATGTGAAGAAGCGTGCATTATCTTTATTTTGATTAACAAATGAAATGGCTCTTTGTTGCTATTATTAAAAGCTCTGATTGAGGAGAGCTTTACACCTTCGATTAAATACACGTTAAAGCTAATAATGTCCAAAACAAGAATGCATCTAGTGTATTACCACAGATACGCATGCCAACAGCAATGAAATCCGACTATAAAAAGGTACACCATGTAAATTACTTCCTTCCAGTTTTGAGACACAAATCCACTACAGAGAAAAACAAGAATATATCAGCTCGCACACACAAAAAGTCTGCTGAATTTCCAAACTGGATCGCCTCCCCACACGACAGACGTATACGGAGTTTCCGTTTTAATGAGCTCGGCTCCCACAGACACTTTTTATTCCTGACAGTGAAGTTGTATCCGTCAAGGTAGTGAGTGTGAAAAAGCAAATTTATTCTCAGCTAAGCAAGAAAATCCAGATATTGTTCAAAACACAAAGGGAAAAAATGGTGAGACAAGCAAATACAACCAGACAGGCAATAATGGAGCAAAAACACCTTTTTTTATAGTCTCCAGCACATTGACTAAAATTTGACAAGATAGAGCAGTGTAGCCCTTTTAAATCATACTGGGACTTAAAAGGAAGTAAATACACAAGGTCAAACAAATCCTACATGCTAACTATTCTATTTAGAGTCCTTTGATAGATATAAGGATATATTCTTATTATTGTTTAAATGTTTATTTGATGCTTTGCCTTCACTGCTGCCACCTTGTTGCTGACAGAACCACTGCCATGTTTGAGAGATGAAACGATTTCGTATTTCCCTAAATTATTATAAGGTTTGTATCATTCCACGGTGGCCTCGTTACTCTATTTACAGGCAATTTGTCCTCAAACTTAACAACTATTCTCAACTCTTAATCAGTTTAATGCTGTATCTATTATTATGTTTCAGTTACTGTCTGGACTGTATGTGTTTGTACATTTATCACCTTGTTCTTCATGAACTTGGAGTGGGATCTGTAGACCTCCATCTGTTTGATCTCCTCCTCCCTCTCTTCACTGCTCAGAGCGCCATTGGATTTCAGCATCATCACCTCCTCTTCCAGCTCTCTCATGCCACGCTCCAACGAGCTGATTTTTGCATCCTGACAGGAGACAAACACATCTAACTAATCAGACCATAAACAAATATACGGTGATAATAAAATGGGGTGAAATAGGAGCACAGGTGGAAATGCAATTAAAGGAAGTCTACGTGAAAATAATGTAAATGTAACTATTGTTGAATGCTTAAAGACTTTATCTAATAATCCATTATGTTTTTAAAATACTTGAATCTGTATCTCAATAATAATCAGTGAAGCCCAACAGACATAGCAGTTGGCCAACTTTATCTTGTCAATATTAACTGCAGAGACAGAAAGACTTTCAACAGAACGTAACAAAAAAGATGCGTTAGGTATGTTTTTCCAGCAGGTAGTAGAACGCATTTAGAGGTCAGAAACACTAATGTCCAGTTCATGCTGTGTGTTGGATAAACCTCCGACTGAGATTCTGAAAAATTATTTGTTTTCTTCTTTTGAGTCTAAAATGTTATCCAATGCAACAAATATATTAATATGGGGTATTTAAAGTCTTGTTTAGTGAAACTGCACTTCATGGTGTATTTGTGTCTATTCTTTACCTTATTTTCCATCATATTTACCCAGCAACCACATGTACACTCATTAAACTTTTCATTTAATAACACTATTAATAATCAGCAAATCATACAGCAGCAACTCAGTGCATTTCGACATTGATGAAGACCAGTGATAGTCCCAAGTATTTGGACTGTGTAATTCATTCATGCTCTAGCAATCCTACGTCATTAATAGCTATAATATCCACATAATATGCACATTAAATACAGCACTACAGAATTAGCAGCATTTCAGATCATTTTTTTAACAATTTGTATTGTTGGGGTCAAAATAATCCTCTATAAATGTAGACATAAATTTAAATCCCTGTATATAGATACATACAAACACTTTTATAAATTACATTAGCATTTGTTTACCTTCATTTCGATGACTGTCTGCAGGGCCTTGGTCTTTGTTGATTCTGGAGCTGCTTCGTATCTCCTGTGCAGCTCCTGAGAGGCACAAACAGCACGATCAGCAGATGACAGAGAGGGAGACACAGCGGGATGGAGCGAGGGATGGGGCAAGAGAGGAGAAGGTCGAGGGCCAGGAGGCGAGACGAGAGCAACTGATGGGAAGGGATGGAGTGAGGGCTGAACCGTTGGTGTAGGACGAGGAGCAGGTGCAGGAAAGGATGGCGAGTGCTGGAGGGACGGATGAGCGGAAGGGTGGACAGAAGAGGCAACAAAGAAAGAGGGAAAGTGGGGAGGACAAGAGGAGGGGGTGGCAACCGGATGGTTGTAGTGCCGGTGAGAAGGAGGGGAAGGGACAGGGAAGGAGGGAGACGAACGCAAAAGATGATGCCGTGATGGGGAGAAAGCAGGAGAGGGCTGGAAAGGGGGTGACACATGGAAAGGAGGGGGAATAGGGATCGAGGGAGAAACAGGAAAGGAGGGAGATTCAGCTAGAGGTTTCCCTCTAGGAGAAGCACTGGCTTTTAGCCTCCTTGGATCAATCCGGCCATCCCACATCATTTGAACTACTTGAAACAGCACTAACGACGCTAACTGTGTTTAGCCTGTGTTTAGATTTTAATGATCAAATCTGACAGCCTGGAATTGTGTTAATTCAATGAATTAGCTCCCAAGCTTCAGTATCCATGGATTAAGAAAAATATAAAATGGTTTAAAAGTCCAAATTAACCCAAAGTCCAGAGTGTTTTTTCTCTAAAATCATCAAAATTCTCAAAAACATGCTATCTCACTACTCCAATTTACTAAGAAAAATGCAGTAAAATGTCTAACAGGTCTGGCAGCTGTTACTTCATCACTAGTCTTCTAGTCAAATGAAGTGAGACGAAAGTAGGGGCAGTGCAGTTGGAAGGGCACAAATAGAGAAAGAAAGAGCAAAGGAGGGAGTGAAAGCAAAGGGGAGGACACGGCTGTGTATGCATCACTGCTTTTCTTTGAAGGACACACACAAAGAGAGCTAATGCATAAGCCAGAAAGCATAAAAACATGTGAGTGAAAGGGATAGTAGGAGGCCATTGCTAGAGGCGATGACAAGGATGGTACAGATGCCCACACACACACTCACTCACACACACTGTGCTATTCACTGAAAAAGTACTGATACAGCAATTGCAAAAACAAGAACGTAATTACAGCTTTAATTATGAAATGTCAGAAAACATAACTGTAAAATTTAACCACTGCTGAAAAATTGCCTCCATCGTTATTTACTTTAGAGATTACGGCACCCTCATCTTAACCTAACACCTCTTTTCTGGGTCATTTAGAGGAGTTGTAGCTTAACTGACTGTCAAACCTGTGTCCGAGGTCTTTGCATGCACAAGTCACCTGACATCACTCGTGTTATATAATTATTTTTTCCATTTCGAAGGTATTTTTTGTTGCTTTAATTATATAAAAGTACATTGGCACACGAGGACTCGTTTCTTAATAGCCAATGCTGCCTAAATACTGCCTGTCATATTACGGCATTGCAATTAAATTTTCTGCTGCTCATTCCTGTGCAATATCCCATCTGCCCTCCCGTCATATTTCTTTTCAAGATTTTCTTATTTAATCACTAGTGTACATATATTTATATTTATAGATACATATATATTTAGTCATCTTTTCTCTTTTACCACGTCTCTCTAATATTTTGCTCTTTACTATTTTTCTA
>NW_005187415.1:6249138-6255976 GCF_000239375.1 Pundamilia nyererei
GCTGAAAAAAGTCACTGAAAATTTTGCACAAAATGGTCAACTTTTGTGTCTCAGACTTGGACCCCAGCAGTTCTAGTCCAACACTACACCTGTTGAGCCAATAAACAAAAATCTAGTGCACACTACGTCACATTTAATATGAATATATGCAAATGGCATAAACAAATTTTGAGGAAAAATTCCTAAACCCTTTGACATTCAGTAACCGTGAAGGGAAGATCTTTCTGTGTCCTAAAAAGAGCACTTTAAAATTAGTTCATGTTTTCAAAAGTCTGAATAAAAGGAAGGAAGGGAGGAATATTTTTAGGTTCTATATTTGGTGATTTTGCTGATTAATTACTTTATGTGATTAAGTGGCATTTTACAATCAAGAATCCAGGAGGTTAGATTAAAAGGCTGCATGTACTTTAAGCAGAGGATTATTTAATAACTGCACAGCAGCATCCCCATGAGGGACATTGTTGAAGGGTATGAAAATTGTGCTGCAGGACATTACAGTCTAGTTTGTTAATTAGCAAAATGAACAATATCCCGAAAGGAAGTGTCAGCACAGAATCAGGAAGTTAGCAAGACTTGCTCAATAGAAATTTGCATTATTTAGCACTGTAACATTCACTAAACTCTATAATGAATCTTTACTTCAGATACTGCAAAATGTTTTTCTCATTCTCTCGGTTGGTTCCAGCTTTGTATTTAACATCTTCGAAACAAAAACTCTGTCCAGTGTACTGATGCAGTGAGATGAAAAATCAGCCAGAAAATATGCAGACTCCCAGTTGTTCTTTCTTATGGTCTTATCATTTGCTGTGATTCATTTACTGAAGTATGACTTTATATCACCCCTCTAACATTATGCTGCATTTGTGCATTTGTCACCCTGGCTAATGCATTAGTATACTGATATGTTTTTGTTGTGCATTTTTTTGTTCATGTTTTAGCTGACTTCTATATTTTGATTACCGTATTTGTATGTTTGCATGTTTTTACCACCTGTTTGCTTATATGTTGCCTTTCATATGTTGTTTTTTTTATTGTTTTGCTGTTTATATTTTCTTTTATTGTTCTATCCATCCAACCATTGTCTTCTGCTAATCCTTATCAGAGTCATGGGAGAATGGCCTATCCCAACCACCATAGGGCAAGAGGGAGGTTACACCCTGGATGGGTCACCAATCTGAGTCCTCTGTGTTGCAGGACTAACAGAGAGACAGACAGCCATTCACAGTCACACACCTATGTGCAATTTAGAATCACCTAAACAGAATTTTATTGTTATTTATTGTTATCATTTATACTGACAATTGGTGGTTTGCATTTTTGCAAGTTTCTCTTGTTTTTTTTTTTTATTTTAATTTACCTTATGAGCCTCTGCCTTTGTTCCCCCGTTGAAGCACGTGTAATCTCCGTCTTTAAAGGTGCTACATAAATCAAGTTGATATAACTATTATTATTACTATCGTCAGATATGAACAAGTGCAAATCTGTAATGTCAGAAAAAGCAGAATTTTGTGGATCACAGATCTCTTAATCTTCAAGAAGACATATAGGTCAGTCAAAATATTTGTGAATTATTCCTGAAAATGCAGCTTAAAAGATGCACAAGAGTATATTTTGACTATTTGCCACACTGAAATTGGCAGTATGTGCTGGAAGGATGGATGTAGTACACTGACAGCATTTTGCCACTAGGGGGGGCTTTTGTATTAAAAAAGTAAATGTAACATTAAACCAGCAGAAGGAGAGAAAAAAGAAACGTGAGTGGAGAAACTGGAATAAAGTGTACACTTAAGACTGGAAGAAGCCAAGGGCTTTGCCTGGATATGATACACTCTGATGTGGAACACATTCACATCTGGATATGCACAAAGACTCTCCCCTGCACACATGGTAATACTTGATTGCATATTGTTTCTTCTTTGCCAGTGACACACATACACAAACACACACACGCACCTCTCTGAGTTGTAGCATCTCCTTGTCTTTTTGCTCAAGCAGACCCTCCAATTGGTGGATGGTCATCTCAGCATCGGCGAGTCGCCTCGTTCGCTCATGATCCTCCTCGGTTGCCCGAGATGACAGGCCTTTACTCTGCAACATTTCCAGTAACTTCTTGATTGACTCGTCCCTGTAAACAAGAAAACAAGGAAGTTAATAGCATGCTTTAGACAAGGTCACTGAAATCATACCTTAACAAATTACATTTAAACTGTCTTTTTTTAATCTTTACCTGGCAGTTAGTGTGTGTTTCTGTGTGTCTATCCTCAACTCCATTTCTTCAACAGTCTTCCTCAGGAGGAAGAGCTCTTTGGCTTGCCTCTCATACTCGGCATGGAGGCGCAAGAAGTTCTCCTCTGTCATTTCTTGAGGGGAAATGGGCTGGCTTCCGAGGCCGGAGTAATCGGATTGGAAGAGCTGGTTGAGATCGCGCTGGATTCTGAGCTCATCTTGCAAAGCCTGGATGGTGCATTGAAGATGCTGGTGGGAGGGAAACAGGGATGTTCAGCTTACGAATGAAAGAGTGAGCGATTACTATAATGGATATTCCAGACCGTGCAATGTCCATCATAGCGACTGTCTAATGTCACCTATAATCCTTTACACCTATTGCTAGTCACTTCGCTTGCTCAGTCCAAAGTTGAGATAAGTTTAACTTGGTACCTGCTTTCTTAGCTTCACTAATGGTAATTTTATAAGTCATTGCTACAAGTTGCAAAATTTTCTATACCGTCTCTTCCTTTTGTGCATCTTTGTATGTAAGTGTCACACGTCTTGGTCAGCTTACTTCACCAACTCACTCTGTCTCTGTAACCTCACTGTACACCAGAATACCAATAAGCACATCTATACAGTAACCTTTGGAACAGGGATTTCTTTAACACCACACAGTGTAAAACAATCCACAACAACGCAGGTCCTTTTCCTCCAGATCTCCCAATGGCTCTTGGTTCACTGTGTGCCAAATGGTGTGTGTGGTAATTTGAGGTTACTGGGACATCTGCTGCCGCAACACTGTTTTTTTATCAGCAGCTCCGTGTTGTTTTTCCACCTCCTTTTTAAGAAGTCTGACCTCATGCCTTAAACATGCTGGAAGGGATTATACAGTATCTCCAGGATGACCCAGGAGCTCTTGGGGCTCACCAGTGCAAAGCAAAGACCTTTGGCCTGCTGTGCTCATCCTGTTGTCATTGCAAGTCTGATAAGGATAAAAAAAATGCAACAGAGCAGGCAGTTTTAACCAGACTGTGGACCTTTGCTGTTTGCTAAAGTTTTTAGTTGTTTAGATCGTCAGCAGGAATACACCAATCAGAAATGCACAAGCAGTAGTCCTGTAGTAAAATGTTGCCTCGTGTTTTGTTTAACTCAATGTAATCAGTGAGGGATTAGGAATTAAAAGGTAAAGAAAAGCTGAATTAATGAATCCCTAATGGGATTGCTCATTTTTAAAGGCATATTACAAGTTTTCTAAACTGTTAATAAAACAACCCAAAAATATAATTCTCTGAACTGGAACTGAAATGCACCATTCCTTGTGCAGTTAAATAACTTAATAAATATATTAAATAATCACATCATTTTCACACTTACTGCAAAACTCTAAACTGAGTTAAAAAGATTTTGCACAGTGATTTCATTTCTTAAACACAACTACCTCACACTATTCCTTCTTACTTGTGATGTCACTTACCAATTATGTGCCTGTGCACAGTCAGCAAAGTGAGATAAGAATCTATAACAAGAATGGCTGGAAATAATCTGAGAAGCAGAGGAGCTAACATTTGAGCCGCGGTGACAGGCTGTGTTCCTGTTCTTGGAATGGCGATGGATGACATATTGTGATTGTGGTGTGGCTCCATAGTGTAGTGGTTTACAGCCCTGAGAGGAGACATGAATCCCTTTGGGGTTGTGTCAGGAAGGGCATCTGGTTTAAAAATCTGCCAAATAAAAGATGCAGAGCTACTGGCTGTGAAAACCCCTCGTGAATAAAGGAGCAGCTGAAAGTAGCTTCTTCTTACTCATAGCAGAAGCTACTTTCACATCTTTCTCATGCAACATTCTGTAATGTTTACAGCATTCATTGAATTCTTTATGCAAAATTATGCTGTGTGAGAAAAATGTCAAAACAAACACATTCATTCATTCACAATAATAGACATGGATGGGTCTTATGAGCCCTAAAATGCATGTGAAACCTGAATATGGACTATTTCATTTTATATTTTTCCATGAGTATGAGTAAAGCAGGACAAATAATAAAACCCAGTCTCAGCAGATTTACCACAGTCTTGAATATTTTGTGTATCCTGCGTGCATGTGTATGTTATTTTTGTAGAATTGCAAGATTAGATTGCAAGATTGTCGCGTCTAAGGGAGCACTGAGCTGAGAGGGAAAGCTTTCAATTTACCAGTTCATATGTGTCCCAAGCCTGTCTTGTGGTTATTAAATCTAAAAATGACTGCAAAAAATCAGGTTGTGAATATCAGCTTCCTCTGTAGGATGGCTGTGCTCAGCCTTAGAGATGTGATGAGGCGGAGCTCGGACATCCAGAGAGATGTCTGAATGTCCACTGCTCCTACATGTCAAAAGGAGCATTTGAGGTGATTCAGGTCTCTTGACAAGGACGTTTACTGGTCACCTTCCTTTGGTAGTCTTCCAGGTGCACTTAGCTGGGAGAAGACACAACCAGCAGATTATACTGATTATCTCTGGAAATAATTCAGGATCCCCTAGGAGAAACTGGAAAGTGTGGCTGGGTAGAAGGGCAGGTAGAATAACCTGCTAAGCCTGCTGTCACAGCAACCCAACTGATAAGGAGAACAAGAGGGATAGGTGGATGGATGGATGAATGGGTAGATGGATGGATGGATGGATGGATATGTGTGTGTGTGAGAGTTTTTTCTGTGGTGCTGTTTTTACATTTTTCTGGTATTTTGTGTAATGAATGCTCAGTGGTTTATTGCTTTTACAGGCTGTGTGTGATCCTTTGAGGATAAATCAACCAAGTTATAATTTGATTGTTAAGTTTTACCAAAAGAGTCCAATGTTTTGCAGATGTACTCTGAAAATTGTGTGTTTACAGTTTTCGGAGGAGCATAGAAGGTTTGAAAAAGTGTATCTTTTTATTCAAAATCATGCACAAAATAGGTCAAGATCGAGCTTATCCAACATGTGAGTAGCTGACAGACCAACTGAGGTAGCATATGTGTGTCATCTCTGTAATGTGTTCTAAAAGTTTCCTGTCAGGTAAGTATCACAGCCATCATGACAGGAGATGATGTGACATGGCTACCTCTTAGTCACACAAAAGCAGCACATAATAAAAGTGTGTGTGTGTGTGTGTGTGTGTGTGTGTGTGTGTGTGTGTGTGTGTGTGTGATGTCACACTGATGTCCCCAGGCTGTTTTAAAATGCGTCACAAACAACCTGAACAGCGGCCAGGTCATCGCAACACTAGTCATGGAGTATTTCCAGAGATAAAAATAATACAGGTACCAAAGCGCTGAGAGAGATGCACATGAGTGAGAGCAGAAGTAAACAGGAGAGGTTATTAAAAAAGAAAAAAAAGATGAGATGCTATCCCTCCCCTGCAGCTATGATTGCTGAACACTGACGAAGAAAAGGGAAACGATTCAAGCAAAAAGGAAAAAAATGATTAGTGAGGAGACAAAAAGAAACAATCCTTAGATATAAAAGATGAGAAAGAAGAAAGGAAAAGGAAATAGCAGCTGATAGTGATCACAAACATAGTGTATGCTCGTATAAACAGACACAAAAAATTGGATAAAAGGTAATGAGATAATACTGTAGCAACTGTCTGTACTCTGCTTTATGTCACACGAGAGCCAGCGCAGCATCTCTTCTGGTTTGTTTCAAATTTATGCATTTGTATTCAACCAAATTAAAGATGGTGAACATCTTTATTGTCTTGATCATTTTCTCTCTTTATCGTATCGCCATGTGTGGGTCGGTTTGCTGACTCATACAAAAGCTCCTCACATGCACACAAATCTGACGGCTGAGGCTGACATTTCTAGGACTCCCCTGAAGATTTAGAGCCAGACAGAGAGTGACAGAAAGCATCCCTTTCCTCACTCAAATATTCTTTCTCTGGTTTAATCCTCCTTCCTCCATCCCAACTCTAATTCCTACCTCTGACATGCAAACAATGACCCACCCATATCCAATAAAAATGCACCATAGCTTCAACTGCTTTAAATAAAGGGCTCACACTAAGTTAACTGATTGATTAGTTGCTCAAAAGACACATAACAATTTTTAATTATCATATCTTAAACACCTTAGTGATTTAATTCTGCTATATAAATTGCTTTGGCAAATAATGGTAACCTACAAATTAACTGATATATACACTCACTGGTCACTTCATTAGGTACACCTGTTCAGCTGCATGTTAACACAAATTTCCATACAGCCATCTTTAGGGCTTACGGAGATCAGAAAAAGAGCGGTGAGCGGTGGTCCTCTGGGTAAAAATACCTTGTTGACATCAGAGGTAAGAGGAGAATGGCCAGACTGCTTCCAGCTAATAGGAAGTTAACAGTAACTTAAATAACTACTAAATGCAGCCAAGGTATGCAACACAACCTTGAAGCATGGCTACAGCTGCAGAAGACCACACTGAGTGCCATTTCTATCAGCTAAGAACAGGAAACTGTGGCATTTTGCACACGCTGGAGACTGGAGGAACACTGCCTGGTGTGATGAGTCTTGATTACTCTTGCGAGATTCAGATGGTAAGGTCAGAATTTAGAGTAAACATCTACACCACCATCCTGCCTTGCATCAGCGAGTCAGGCTGCAATATCGTTGTTAACCATG
>NW_005187415.1:6257168-6261714 GCF_000239375.1 Pundamilia nyererei
TAAATACTCACAAAGAAAACGGCGGCCGTTACAACTTATGTCTAAAAATGTATCGTTTCATGCATCGGTTAAAACACTCGACTCCAGCTACATGACGCAGCTGGAAACACTTCCCGCAAGACGAGCTGCCCGAGATTCACAGACTTTACAGAAAATGTTACGTTTTTGTAATTTATATCGTTATCTACGATAGAATTCTTATATCGGGATATGAGATTTTGGTCATATCGCACAGCCCTACATTGGAGGACAGTGGTTTGAAATGTTTAGTGTGAGAGTAGTCAACTCCTTAAATGTCATGATTACTGTAAATATTATCTATAGAGGCTGTCATGACTGCATTTACATGCACATCAGCACCTGTTACACATCAGCATCAGTTACTCAAAAAGCCAAATTTACATAAAATCACAACCTCTAAAAAATATAACGGCATAGATTAAACACACAGGGTATGTTCTAAACAGAACATAGACTATCACCTGTGATTTTCATTTGCTCTTTTACCAGATCCAAGGATGTCAGATTATGTATTTTTTTAGCAAAAATATCAAAATGTTCAGTTCTATTCTATTTGAATTTATTTGCATAACACCAAATCACAAGCAAGCACTTGGTAACAGTGGAAAAGAAAAATTCATTTTAACAGGAAGAAAGCACCAGACTAGGTGAGTGCCACCCATCTGCTGCGACCAGTTGGGGTTGAGGAGAAGGAGACAGGAAAAATGATTAAATGCAAAGTGGTGTGTAAAGGCATAGAGAACTGAAAAGAGGTAAGTGAAGAAGAAACACTCAGTTCATCGTCCAAAGCCCCCAGCAACCTAGGCCTGCTAGAGTGGTTCAGGGTCACCTGATCCAGCCCAAATTATAAGATTTGTCTAAAAAGGAAGTTTTAACCCAATTTTAAAAGCAGAGGATTTCTGTCTCCTGAATCCAAACTGGGAGCTGGTCCTGAAAGCTGAAGACTCTGCTTCCCATTTTACTTTCAAATACTCTATGAGGGGGATATGGTAATATGAGGTCTTCAAGATTACATGGGACCTGATTATTTAAAACCTGTCTTACTAGCATAACTGGTGAGGGTGACCCCTCCCATGACACAAATGACAGAGGGCACTTGTAGCAAGGTAGAGACCAAATTTCCAAATCCTAGAAAAATTACTGGAACCCAATTTTTGCAAAAGAAAGTAAAATTTAGTAGGATACACTGCTGCTGTATGTTTGCATACTGAAATATCATTTATTGCTTAAAACAGAACATGAATGAGTCGATTAAAAAAAATCATAGACAAATAAATTAATGATGTCTTGTAATCTAATGAGCAGTCTACATAATTCCTATTCATGGTTAGAGGAGAAAAGAAAATCCATTTGTGCGCATAGTCACAATTTTTCCATCCAACGTCATCCCTCCCTCCGGCCACCGCTCATCTGTCGTTCAATATTAACCATCCCTTCGTTATTACTCCTCCGTCTCATCCCTCGCTTATTTTGCACTCATTGGGTGAGTCATGCTTCCCCCTTAACAAAAAGACACACTGTGACAGAAACATGTATACACGACACACACACACACATTAGGATGGACGCATGATAATGCCCACACGCAGAGATACACACATATGCAGGAGACAACATAATGTTGGAGGCAGCGGTCATGCTGTGTGTATGTGTGTGTGTTTGTGTGCATGCGTGTGTGTGTAATGACCGTGAGCAGTTTGAAAGAATCGCCCACTCAGGCATTAGACAACAGGCAGATTAACACACTCCCTCTCTTCTTTCTCTGAGGATAAAGGTGGTGGAACATAATGAAGAGGATGAAATAAAATGCAAAGAAGAAGAATGGCTGGAAGACACACGAGAATGCAAAAACAGCATTATTACATGCATCTATTAAAAAAAGAAAAAGGAAAAAATGAGGACGGAAATAAGTATGTGTGACAGAAAAGACAGAAAAGGCAGGAGTATATATATATGTGTTATATGTTGACCCTAATCAGTAGCTTCTGAGAAGAGAAGAGAAGAGAAGAGAAGAGAAGAGAAGAGAAGAGAAGAGAAGAGAAGCTCATTCATATAGGACTTTAGAGGCAGACTGAAGGGAAAAAAGACAAGCAGCAGAAGAAAACGTGGGGGGGAGTGACTGTACTGTAATTCTGTCCATTCCCCCATCAACTTCTCCCAAACTCACTCCTTATAAGGAAAGCCATGGCTACCGCAGGGACACACATACACAAAAACGCAGCGAGAGTAAGTGAGAGGGAAAATTCGCAAAATAACAGCCTTGTGTGAAAGCAGCGAAAACTGACCCTGTGCTTCTTTTCAGTTTCAGATCGTTCTGTCTTTCCACTGTAAAACGAACACTGGGTCTTTCTGAAAAGAAAACCATGGGGAAAGAGTGCTGTTTCACCGTGTCTCTGCGTTGAAGTTAAAGTTTTATAACACTCCTGAGTGTACAAGTCTCCTCCCTTTTCTCTCTCGCTTGTCTTGCTCTCTTTTCAGTTACAGTTTACTCTCTACATGCATATAAACCCTTCTTGTGCTTTCTAGCCCACACTTTGTTACCTTTGTCGTCCTCTCCTCTGTCCATCTGTTTTTTGGTGCCCTGCTATCACTCTCTGTATTTACTTTATTCCCTCTTCCTTTCATCCCTCTCTCTCACCTATCTCTCCATCCTCACTAAATAAACACACAGGTTTGGGGACCATCTGTTACTGATGAGCATTTGTGTGTGAAAACACACACACACAAAATTCTCCCACCACAATAATTGGAGGACACACAAATGCTGGGATAACTGCAGCAATAGTGTTTTATTTATTTGACTTCAAAAGGTAGAAGGTGCGACCGTCTGACACAAGTACATAAACCTGCACATGCAAAATGACAGCATGCATACACAGACACACACACACATAGAAAAAAACAGTAATAATGAGTCATGAGTCCACATGCAGAGGATGGAAAAAGGCACAGACTGCAAACAACAGAAGGAGAGAGGATAGAGACAAAGATATCATCATCACTGCATGTGGAGAAGTGACTTTTTAAAACTTTACTGGCCCTGCCTGCTGTCTTCTCCACAAGCACCCTGTATCACAGATCCTCTCAGTCAAGCATCAATCTCCCCACTGTGTTTAAAGAAAATCTTCCAGAAGCAACGTCTTATTTGTTAGTTTTTGACCATCTGTAATAATGTTCTTGAAACTGCAAAATGTATATTGTACTTGTTAAATTAAAGACACAAAAAATAGTAAATGGTCTGTATTTGTATAGCGCTTTACTTGGTCCTAAGGACCCCAAAGCGCTTTACACTATACACAATCATCCACACACTGGTGATGGCAAGCTACAGTGTAGCCACAGCCACCCTGGGGCGCACTGACAGAGACGAGGCTGCCGGACACTGGCGCCACCGGGCCCTCTGACCACCACCAGTGGGCAACAGGTGAAGTATCTTGCCCAAGGACACAACGACCGAGAGTGTCGGAGCTCGAACTGGCAACCTTCCGATCACAAGACGAACGCCCAACTCTTGAGCCACGATCGCCCCAAAAAATCAGACATATGGTTAAATGCAGTCCCTTAAACTGCACAAAACTATTTGGAATATAAACCAAAGGAAAACTATGAGATCAGCTATGAAACCCAATTTAACATACTGCTTTTATTATGAAATTCTACTGCATTTACACTAGCTGTGCTCATTTCCAAATGAACAGCTTTCAATATCAACCACTATAGTGAAAAAGAGATTGATATTTCCATCTGCAACACATGTCCCCTTCTATGTCTATAAATGGCAAGCGTAAGGCAGTGAGAACGGAGCAGAACAGATGATCAGTTCAATTCAGTTTTATTCATAAAGCACCAAATCAAAACAACAGTTATGGAGCTTTATTTTGCAATGTTAGAAAAAAAAGTTCAACAATCTACTCTGAGCATTCTCCTGGAGATTATGAAAAGGAAGAATTCCCTTTTAACAGGAAAAGCCCTCCAAACAAAGGAAAAAGGCTCAAGGAGGGGCAGCCCTCTGCCATGACCGGTTGGGAGGTGAAGGGGAAGAGAAAGAAAAAGGGAGATTGCAGAGAGACGAGGACAAAACACAAACTATAGATGAGAGAACACAAAAGTTAATGACATGCGGTAGTGGCAAATAAACACATGGGGGAGTGAGGAGTGGAGAAGAAAAATTTAGTGCATCATGTGAAGTCTCCCCCGCAGCGTGAGCCAATAACAGAATAATTATGGGATGGTTCAGGGTTGCCTGATCAGGCCTGACAGCTCAAGGCTCTGCCACACAATGTGCTTTTAGAAACTCTAGGGACTGCAAGTAAGACTGTACTAAAAGGTCTTTAAGATACAATGGGTCTGATCATTCAAGTCTTTGTATGTGAGGAGAAGGATTATAAATTGAATTCTGGATTTAATAGAGTGCCAGTGAAGAGTCGTTAATACTGTAGAAATATAATCTCTCTTTGTAGTTCATGGTAGCACTCTCCCTGTGGCATTTTGGATCCAATCAGATATGCCACTGACTGTGAGACAG
>NW_005187415.1:6261835-6271864 GCF_000239375.1 Pundamilia nyererei
GAGTGGCAAAACCTACCATGTATAAATGCGCGTGAGTCGTGGGTGACATTATTATTTGGGCACAACATGACCAAAACCATGATTTGTGTGAGGTTTACCAATAGCATGTGTAGAAGGGTAGCAGCTGAGCCATCCGCTGAAATCAGCTAGCACTGAGTTGAGATGATCTTCTGGGATTGCAACTGAGCTTGACCTGATGTCATGCTTGAACAAACGCTACGCTCGATTTAATCTGGTTAAAGCCCTGGCTTCATTATAACCTCTTCAATCATCCGATTTTGCTGTATTGATATTTCCAGATCACAGAAATTGCCTTTATAGTTCATTGTTACCATAACAAATAGAGCTGAAACCAAAAGTAACCAAATAATAAATGGCCTGTATTTGTATAACGCTTTACTTAGTCCCTATGGACCCCAAAGTTTTACACTACATTCAGTCATTTACCCGTTCACACACACATTCACACACTGGTAATAGCAAGCTACATTGTAGCCACAGCTGCCCTGGGACGCACTGACAGAGGCGAGGCTGCCGGACACTGGCGCCACCAGACCCTCTCACCACCACCAGTAGACAATGGGTGAAGTGTCTTGCCCAAGGATACAACGACAAAAATTGTCGGAGCCGGGGCTCGAACCGGCAACCTTCCGATTACAAGATAAACTGCAAACTCTTGAGCCACAATCACCCATAAGCTAATTATAGGAGGAAGAAATTTCATCGGCTTATCAACAAGTAATTCTGTTTTTCTTTCTAACCAAACAGAAATACACATTGTACTCAGCTGACTGACTGAATCAGCGAACAGAAAAAGAGACACCGGAGATTACAGGGCTGCAGGTGGGACTCCTGGACAAAATCTTTACAGAGTGAATCTGTCTTCAAGCTCTGCTTTTTCTCTTTGACTCTTTCCATAATTCCGTAATTTCTCCTCTTCTTCTGTTTTATCTGCCCCCCCCATCTCAGAGAGCTACATGTGGTTAAGACTCAGGTGTCTAGTTTATTGAGAAATATTTATCAAGGGCCAGTAATGACAGGAAAGTAGTACAGTGCAACTATTTCTATAGCATCTTATTTTACTTTTTATTCATGCACATATATTTCCCTTCATTTTTCCACATCCCGACGTTCTTTTTCATCACCTACTTTTAAGTCCGGTCTTTCTTTCTCTCCTGTCACATCGACACCCATCAGTCTTTCTCTACATTTCATCTGCAATCTTCAGCCCAATTTGTCTGTGCTATTCATCTCTCCTTTCACCACTCACCCCCCTGCTTCCACGCTGATCTATCCTCCATTCTCGTGATTTCCTCCCTCTGACTCGCTACATTTTATACATCTTTACTCAATCCACTCTTCCTGATCTATTCGTCACTATCCACCCCCGTCTTTTTTTAAATCTACGGCAGCATACAGATTGCCAGGCGAAGCATTTTCACAGCCAGCTGGCACAGAAACTCTTACTGGAAACATTTTTCTTTTCTGTGCAGTGAATGGAAATCTAACACAGGAAACAATTGACGACGTCAGATTCTATTGGATTTGAACTCATTTGAGCTCATGAGGACAATCTTAGTGCCAGCTCGGAGTAATGAAATTAAAACTTAAATCTAGGTGTAATAACATTAAGTGCTGAGGAATGATTACAACGTAAGTTTTGAATCAGTCAGCACAGAAGCTAAAGTCCAAAGGATTTCTCTTAGTTTGATGTTTTACCTTTAATTCAAACTGTGCCTTGTTCTCTATTTAGTGATCTCTCAATTCATAAATGTATTTTATTGATGATTCAGAAAAACATTTCCACCGCAGTGAGGGAAGAGACCTCGGCTCTGGTGGCACCATCCATTTACACATTAACCTGAAGGCCTGATTTACTGCCATGTTCATGAAGTGGAAAATACACTCAAGTGCCAGTTTGTGTTTCTATCTATCCAACTTTGCTGCTCAGGGCAAAGAGAAAAGGAAAAATGACAGAAGAAACACGAAAGAAAGACTATCTTCTCTGTTTCTCCTCTCTGTTTAGCTCCTCTATTCCTCCACCTGAAGGGAAAATGACGCCCAGGTGTGTCGGGAACTGTGCACAACTGCCTGTTTGAATTACCCTCTTACTTATCCAGCCTCATTCACACTTTCAGAAAACAGCACCTATGGCTTCAAGTTAGACCAATATGCAGTACATGCAATGTTTAGACAACTTTAAATGAATTGTAAGAAGAGGAATGCCAACAAATTCATATATGGGAGAAAAACACTTTCTGCCTCTCTACAGTAACACACACACACACACACACACACACACACACAGAGTTTTATTTCCCATCAGCACCTTAACTATGAAGCTAAATAGCTGAAAAGAATGAAAGCAGTGCAGCAGTATAAAAGCAATTGGCAGCCAAAACAAAAAGACACACATGGGTGAGCGTGCATGCACACTCCCACAATCGTACTTGTAACATCACAACACTGACATGTGCCTTCTAATTCTTTAAAATCCACAAATTTTTGCATGCAAGTAGAGAGATATGCACAAAATTAAAAAAAGTAAGTACAGAGTATGTAGACGTTCTCTGCAAGATATGCACCTGCAAGTCTGTGTCTATGTGCGTGATTTGTATACACGCTTAACCCATATGCAAATACAAATACACAACAATACACATTTTGTGCCCCCGCAGACACACAAACACAGACACACACACATGTGCACACAAAAGCCCAATTGTACTGACGTGCACATAAGCCTGCCAACAAGGACACAGATTCCCTCATGGTACTCTCTTTCACATCCAGCAAACAAACACAACAAAAGATGCATACATCCAAATGACAATGCACACAAACACACCCAGCATAAATATAGAGAGCACAGCACATACATGCACGCACACATTTACATAATCACAACCACTCCTGACACATGCATGAGGCTGCTATCAGAAAACAAGCAGGTCGAAAACTCCTATTTCATACAGACACACTGTCGCTCTCTCTCTCTGAGTGTCTTTCACACACATTCTCACACATGTTGCTTCTGACGTCACATGACTCGCCGCGAGTACAGTACATGACAGATTGCATCTAGCAGCTCCAGAAATGGGCAGACAGAGCGGTCATTGTTCAGACGGGGTGATTCAACGCTGGGACAAACTGCATAAAACAGGCAGTAAGACTCCTATACTTAAAATGAGGAAAACCTGTTAACAATTACAACGTGTAGCACAACCTGCATATCGCATTACACTTTAATCTGATTATTTAGGTTGGATTGCAGACCAAATAGCAGCATGCTCTGTTTTTTTTACTTCTTCTGTCGTGCACGGATTTATTTTTGGGAGAGAACACCAACAAATGGAAACTATGATGCTGAGTTGCTGGACGCCATAAATACTAACTGCTATTGTGAGTGTGTGAAGTCACATATTTTTTAAAGGAAACTGAAGGAAGCGTGACGGAGAGAGGAGATACAAAAAGATAAAACTGCTTTGTTTATGAAACAAATTAACAAAGAGAGGGAAAGGATGGGGAGAAAGTAGGGAAAGTGATGCTTCCCTTGTGCGTTCCAAACATTCCTTCATCATTTTTTTTCCCGCACCCTCCCCTCCTCCTGCACGAAACATTGTACTTACCTACTGTGATCAAAGGGGTGGAACAAATCGGGTGAGCGCACTCAAACACGCACACTCAAACACATTTCAGAAAGTGAAGCAAGGCCGTACACTAAACGTGACAAGTAAGACAGACAACACTGAACAGAGTGGACGTGTGTATGCAGATCAATAGATTTGTGAGACTATGGTGTGTCTATTCTTTTCCACGGGTGAAGAGTGAGAAGAGGACTCCCAGACTAGGAGTGAAATGGTAAGGCTATTGAAGAAGAGATGGAGAGGGAGTCAGCAATAAGCAGGCGGAGGAATAACTTGATAACAAGTAGAAGAAAATTAAACAATATAAAGCAAATGAGAGTACAGCAGGAGAATAATAATCTAAACCTCAGCATGGACATGACACAAAAGCCTCTCATTTAACTCAACTGAGAACCTGGCAAATTTCCTGTATTTTGCCCAAATTATTTGTTTTTGTTTTCATCTGAAAGACACATAAAACCTCTGTGAGTTTGTCAGAGCTCTGGAGCGACTAGGGATTGGTGTTGAGAACCCGTACTAAATTGGTACCTGTACCAGAACCAAGGTACCGATAGAAGCCAGGACAAACAAACAAAGTTTTATCCCTCCTATAACATCGTTGACTTCCGGTTTTAAGCGAGTTTGTTTAACATTGCTGTGTGTTTCTCAATCGCTAGACAGGAAAACAGTCTTTGAAAGATTTACCTCATTACAGGAGAGTCATGCTGGTTTAAGCACTTTTTGCTGAGTAGCCATTGCTAGCTTAGCCACAGGTGCTAGGCATAATAGCAGGGTTTATGCTTAAGAACACGGGATAAGCATTTTGTTCTGGTATAGAACTGACTACCAAGAATCGTGTATTTCTACTGTTATTGGTATCTCGACAGCCCTAGTACCAAGAGCATCGGTATTCATATTATACTAATAAAATCCTAACTTCAACAATCTTTAAGAATGCCACACTAAACGAACCCCTTTAAGTCCATCATCACATAAAAAGCCTCAGTGAAGACTATTAAAAAGATTTTTGCTTATTTTTTTGTATTTTTGCTCTATTTTTTCCCAATCATAAGTCAATTTAATTTAAGAAAGCACACTCATCGAATTAAATGAGATGTGAAGTTTTGCATGATTTAAGACTAAATAAAGTACACATGTTCAAAATATATATGTTCAAGCTGTATTATTAATTGGATCTTGCCTCTATACATATGAGATCAAGGCTGCCTGTCTTCCTGGCTTTTACAATGAGACACTGAATGTACTTGTGAGGAAAGGAAAGACACAAGGAAGTCCGGAGAGAAAAAAAGAGGAAAAGATAAAGAAAGAAACTGGTGGAACAGAGGTAAAGATAGTAGGCTGAGCATGTAGGAGGAGGTGAATAAGTAAGGAGGAAAGGAGGGAAAGGAAAGACAGAGGGTGGAGAAGAGATGAGCATTCCTCAGCAGGGGCGTGAGCCACTGTGCATGTGTGTGCGTGCGTCTCCGAACTCACATATCCCAAAATTACTGGGAGGTAACTTAATTCGATTTCTAACTCGAAGATGATGGCGAAGACAGAGAGCGGCAGGAGGGAGGGTGGAAAGAGAATGTGAAAGCTGACTTAGCATGTGATGACAGAAATAGAAGAGAAGGAGAATGACTAAGAGGGGAGAAAAATGGGAGTGGGAGGAAAACAAAAAGCCAGAAAACACTGAAAGAATTAGACAGAAAAAGAGAAAGTGGCAGGACGGCGAGAGCAGGCAGTGAAACGGATTGTGTTAAATGGGTGTGATTTATCTGGAGGAAAGAATGGGAATGAAAGTGAAAGGAGAGGGGGGGTGAGCGTACAGAACATATTTTCCAATAAGAGAGATCATGCCTTGGCATGTGCATTCACTCACTGTTATGGCACAGCACAGTCACACACATGCACACGCACAAAGCAGTGTGTGCATGTGTGTGTGTGTGTGAAGGCAGCTGAGGATTAGTGTAGGGCTGGCAGCTGGCCAAGTACATGACAGATTAATCAACTTATCATGTGCTCCTTTGTTTGATCTATTCTCACACACTGAACCACTTTGAATTAATGCGGACACGCAAAACACACATCTGAACTCAGCATATCAGGAGCCACGCAGACACCGCGCATGTTCCAACACCTGTGAAACTGGCTGAAATTTCTCTTACACTGATTTAATATTTGGTGATGTAATTTCACAACCTGAAATCCGTTCCCACTTTTTTTCCGCATTTAAACATCAAAGCCTGTCACACACACACACACACACACACACAAACACACACGCATGCAGAGATCAGAGCAGGTGTTAAATTGCCAATGTGACAAACTAGTACATGGGCCAGTGACATGGTTGTATCAGCAAAAGTGGATGACACGATCAGTTCAGGTTTATGTGTAAAATGTTATAGGAACTGATGACACCACTATGACAGAAATGTGACATCATCTGTTAGCTCGCCAATCAAGCATAAAGCCTTGTCTTCACATTAAGTACGGCTGCAACGATCTTTAGAAGCTTTAGGTGTCTGCTGCCACCACCAAATCCTGGAATGACTCATTTACACTTAAAAACATCATAAGACACCGTTTAACTCCACCTAGACATACCATCACCTTCTTCCAACAAATACAACCCCAATCCCAAAAAACTGGATTCTACATAAAATGTAAACAAAAAACAGAATGCAACAATTTATAAATCTCGTAACCCCTTAATCTATTCATAATTGAACACAAAAACATATATAACCTGGAAAATGTACCATTATAAGGAACAAATAAGATCATCTTGAAGCAACATTATTGAAGCAGCACATCTCAAAAAGTTCAGAAGAGTCTGCAAACATCTGAAAACTGAGGAGACCAGGTGCTGGACAGAGTTGCTGGACATTTGGGAATGTTGTCCTATTCTTGAGTCTAGCTGCTCAACAGTCCTTCGTCTTCTTTAACCTGTGTTTCGTTTCATGATAGGCCAAATGTTTTCAGCTGGTGAAAGGTCTGGGATGAAGGCAGGCCAGTTCAGCACTCAGACTCTTCTACTACAAAGCCATATCGTTGTATTGGATACAATACGCAGTTTAGCGTTGTCTTACTGAAATTTGCAAGGATTTCAGTTAAAAGACACCATCTGGATGGCACATGTTGCTCTAAAATGTGTATATTCTCTTCAGCGCCCATAGTCCCCCATACCATTAGAGAAACGAGTGCTATAACGCTGACAACATTCAAATCTATTTCCAATTGTCTAATGACCTGCCAGCTTCATTGAATCGTTTGTCTGACTGCTTGAAAGAGGTTACAGAGCAGCTGTCAGCCCTTTCTCTCATTTTAAATGAGAAGAAAACTGAGATTACGGTGTTTGATAGTCACACTCCACGAGACCAGCTAGCTGCCCGATTTGGTCCCTTTGCTGGCTTTCTTACAGATACTGTAAGTAATCTAAGTGTTTGTCTGGATAGTTCATTTAAGCTGGATAAACAGGTTTCCTCAGTGGTTAAATCTGGCTTCTTCCAATTGCGCCAAATTTCAAAGGTCAAACACTTAATATCTGATCTTGAAAAAGTGATACAGGCCTTTGTGAATTCCAGATTCGATTATTGTAACTCGCTCTACTCTGGACTCCAACTTGCTCACCTCCAAAGATTACAGCTCGTTCAGAATACTGCGGCTCGTCTCCTAACCGGAACTAGAAAGTTTGCCTCTATTACTCCAGTGCTCTCTGACTTACATTGGCTGCCTATTACATTTCGTATTGATTTTAAAGTTCTGTTGCTTACTTTCAAATGCCTAAACAACCTTGCCTCTGACTATCTCACCGACCTCCTCAGTCTCTACAGTCTCTATACTCCCAGCCGTTCTTTACGATCTTCCGGTCAGTTACTTCTGGCCCAGCCCAGGCACTGCCTGAAGACTAGGAGTGATCGTGCTTTTGCCTCTATAGCACCAAACCTCTGGAATAGTCTTCCTGCTACCATTTGTGCCTCTGACTCCATTCAATCCTTCAAAAGCTTGAAAACTTGGCTTTTCCAACTAATTCTCACCGCTCATTAATTGCTGTATCGCTACTCATTTCTCTGGATAATCATGATCTCTCCCTATCTCTACTTACTAATGCTGTTTGTTTGTGTTCTCTACTTTCTCTATTTTACCTTGTTTTAATGACTTACTGTTTAGTGTAATCATTTACTGTTATTTTTACTGTGAAGCACTTTGGTGTACCCCCTGGCTTTAAACGTGATATATAAATAAAATTGTATCGTATAAGAAGACAGATGGTGTCGCTCCTTTTTACCTCATAGGACGCAATGTCCATTTTTTCCTAAATGTATTTCACATTTTGATTTGTCTGACTACTTTGCCTCAGTCCATTTTAAATGAGCTTTGACCCAGAGAGCAGTGTTTCTGTCACATCCACACTTGGCTGCTACTTTGTTTGCATGACCTATATCTGTAGATGGCACGGTGAACTATGTTCACTTACGGTGATTTCTAAAAGTCTTCCTGACCCTGTGCAGTGGTCTCCCCATCAGAATCATGGCTGTTATTTCATCCAGTGCTATCTGAGGGCCTGAACGCCACAGGCATACAAAATTAAGTATTGTCCTCCGTCCCTGCGCACAGAGATTTCTCTAGATTTTCAATTATTCATAGTCGTGGCAATTCTAAGATGAGGAACATTATTCAGATGCATTTTATTCCGGATAATTGCATTCTATCTATTGCCATTTAACATAATTAGTTTCAAAATGTTCTTACAGCTGCTTATTTTTCCATATTTTTTTTTGTTCCATCTCTCATATCTTTGACACATGTTGCTCCCATCGAATTAAAATCAGCTGACAGCTTCTGTTATAAGATTTGAAAATCATTGCGTTCTGTTTTTATTTTTTATTTACATATTTTTCTTTTTTTTACACTGGGCTTGGACATGCAAGTCTATAAATGCACTGAACTGGACAAGAGTATCAAGATAAATAAACAACAAAAGAAAAAAAATCAATTTTGCATTATTTGTCCTATTTATTTTCACTACTCTGTTTTCAGTTCAGTTTAGAGTCATTGCTTAGCGTTGTCATTTATGCTTGTGCTAGTTTCTCCTTTCCCTTTGAGTTCACCTCCTCTTCCTGTGGAGTGAAGCCGACAGAGATAGGTAAAGTAAAAATATTAAGTGAGTTGACAACAACACATTGTGTTCCCTTAAGTGCAACAAACGCTTCCAAAGCTTAAGAAAGTGAGAGAGCGAGAAAGGGAGAAGGCAACAGGGGAAACTGCGTCTTCGTATCTTCTCAGTTAGTCACGTTGTGAAGTACCTCTAAACTGCTGGCCCTTTGCTGCTAGCATCTTCCATGCTGTGTTACTTAGTGTGAGTGACTGCAAGTGCACATGTCTGCGTGTCATCACTTGTGTAATATTTCAGGCTGCTGCATCGCTTTCTTATCCAGATGGCTTCAGCAACAACAGACAGCTGGGAGTCCCCAACCAAGCAGCCTATTTCATCTGTTTACTCATCTTTGCTGATGCCTTGCAGCAGCAAGACAAATCCACCAGAACAGTCCAGAAAAATTATCAGGATATAATTTCTTTAGCATTTTTGCATTTAAAAAATGGGGCTAAATTGAGAGGAAGAGCTATGCCAGAGCTAGTTGAGGCTAAAAGCTGTCTAAAGCAACAGCTATAAAGACTTTCTACAAATCCAGGATGAGCTGAAATGATGGGGGAAATAACTGAAGTCTAAACAGGATATTAAAGTTGACATACTGCTCTGTCCATGTCTTAATTTGTTCTTCAGCTGAGCAGTGAGCTAAGACAGTCCAGGGATATAAACAATGAATCACTGTATTAGATTTTGCAACACAGAAACACACAGAGACATAAACAAGCACACACAGACGCACACATCATTTCCCTACCTGTGTCTCCTCCTGTACGACTCTGTACTGTTCCTTCCAGACAGCCATCTTTGTGGCCTCATCCTTCCTCAGCGCTCTCTCTTTCTTCAGCTCTGGACTCCAGAACGTCTTAATGGAGTTCATAGAAGAACTCAACTTGGACTCTTTGGCCTCTAGCTGTTGGAATACAAAATCAAGCACAGTGACTTCATGTTAATAAATGTGTTTATTTGTTTGCATAAGTAAATTCTCCTTATAGCTATAATCTTACAACAGCAATTCCCACAGGAGGTCACAATGAAACAAACAGAAGATATCATATGTTGCATTATAAATGAATTTATCTTCATAGGTGTGGGTGTACGAGTATAAGCGTTCTTACGTCTCTGCGCAGCAGTTCGTTCTCCCTCAGCACTTCTCTCAACTGAGTCTGAAGGTCTGACATTGCACCTTCTCTCACCTGAGAACGCACACACACACACAAACAGTATTAGTCCACTATGTTTTTCACC
>NW_005187415.1:6272004-6292374 GCF_000239375.1 Pundamilia nyererei
ACACAAATCTGAAAAAACAAACATGCGCAGCCATTTGGGAGAGTTACTGCCTTTAAAGTCTAACAAGGCAAATAATTAATCGCTAGAAGATCAGAACAGGGTATTCGAGATATACACCCATCAGCCACTTCATTAGGTGCACGTGTTTAACTGCTTGTATATCTAATCAGCCAATCATATGGCAGCGACTTTGCATTTAGGTATGTGGGCATGCTTTGTATCAATGGTTCAGGATGATGGTGATGGTGTAATAGTATGGAACATATTTCCTTGCCAGGGGTTGGGCCCCATAGTTCACAATGTGCACAGCCGATTTGAGCACTGTTGCTGACGATATCCATCCCTTTATGACCAAAGTGTACCCATCTCCTGATGAGGACACTGTTTCCAGCAGGATATCACACCATGTTACAACATGACAATTAGTTCACTGCACTCAGATGGCTTCCACAGTCACCAGATTTCAATTCAATATAGCACAGTCTGGTAGAACAGGTGCATCGTGGATGTACACCTGATCGATCTGCAGCAACTGTGTGATGCCATCACATCAGTATAGACCAAAATTTCTGAAGAATAGTTTTAGCACTTCGTTGAATCTATGCCATGAAGAGTTAAGGCAATTATGAAGGAAATACCTAGTGCTGGCAAGGTGTACCTAATACAGAGGCCACTGAGTGTATTTTAGCAGGTCATGAATAACTGCTTAAATTCCCTTCATATACTACATAAAACATTTCACCAGGAATGAGAAAATGTTTAAAATATCAATGTTTCATTCATGATACCACCAGAACGACTCTATTAAGAATTAAAGAGAACTCAGATTCATTTTTAACAAACAGACTCTGCTTTGGGTTTGAAAAACTTATTTGAGGTTTCTAGGCTGTGCGCAGAGCCAGTTTTGCAAGTGCAAAAGTAGACCAGGTTAAGGAAAACATGCGTGTGAAATGCAGAATAGAAAACCCTGTAACAGTAATTACAGCTGAAGAGATTAATTTTATTTTTGCTGCTTTTTTAAAGAAATAAGAAACAAGTGGAGGAGGCGAGCTAACTCTTCAGAGATGAGCTAGCAGGTTATGACTAATAGTGCAGAGGGAGTAGGACGGCAGACCTTAGTCTATTTAAACACACTGTGTGAATGCCCACACTTTTGTTGTTTCATTTGGTGTAGGGCGGACTTAAGAGGAAAAATTAACCATTCAACTCAAAAATCCCACATGCTGCATCTAGACCACGGGTGTTAAACATGAGGCACAGGGCCATAATTGATCAGCCTAAAACTCCAAAGTGCCCAACTGGATTGCTTTGGAAAATGCTTTTGAAGAAGCGCATAAATTTTAGACTTTTTAACTGTATTTTCATTAGTTTTACAGCTTTTCTTACTGATACGGACCTTCCTCATGGCACTTCATACTACATCAAAGTAAATAAGTAACAGATAAACAATTAAATGACAGGAGGGTCCTGTTTATTCACTATTTACTAATGAAATCCATGATTACTGCAGTAGGATCGCAAAAAAAAAGAGGACATTCTATCAATTAACAAAAATTATCCATTTTATAATTGCAGGACAGTCAGCACAGTGAGTTAGCACAACTTTTTCTATAATTTTACAATTTAAGCTCAAAGCAGCATTTCTTTTCTATGCAGAAAAACTGACATTTATTGCTGAAATTTCTTTTTGATATTAAAATTTTTCTATACTTCTTTACTCTGACAGAAAAAGGAGTCTAACTGGTCAGTTAAGACCAAAGTGGTCCCATGTGGCTCGTGATGTAAAATGAGTTTGAGATTTATCACCGACACTTCTCTCTTTTTTAATGCTTGTTTCAGATTTCTGTATTTTGCTTAAATTGAGAGAAAAGTGAATTTTGACATCCCAAAACCAGAAAGCTGAACTAGAAAAACCACCATTGAGTATTTACATAATACAGCACCTTTTGAAAATGTTTTCCCTTCTACCACACTTTAGGTATGTCATATATGCTATATACAAAATTCTGTCCTGAAAATAAGAAAATTTAGCACTTTACCTGTCTCATAGAGTGAGGCACAGTAGCCGCCTGTGGAGACTGGTTTTGCATTTCCCCACAGAACGCTATTGCATCACTGGGTACAAGCGCTCCACTTCCACCTCCTCCTCCTCCTCCTCCAGAGTTTATATTAGGACTACTCCCCATTACAGCCGCTCTGACCCCATAGGGGACCCTGGCCCCAGCCCTCCCCAGGGTCATGGTGCTTTTGGGCAGCGAGGGATTCAACCCACTGCTCAGACTCCCAACGCCGACCGGGTCTTCAGCTGTGTCAGTGAAGTACATGGCACCAGTTGCATAGGCAGCATTAATAGACTGAATATTCTCCATGGATAAGGTTTTACCAGTGCCTGTAAGTCCTCCAGTGGAGCTGCTGCTGCTGTTTCGCCGGTGTCCTAAACGTGGGGAGCGAGACAGGCGTGGGGAGCGACCGGGACTCCCAGATGCTGACCCGTTCCCATTGGATCCAACAACATCCAGCTTTGAGACGGAACGGGAACTGCCGTACATGGTGACAGGAACAGTGGCGTGCACTACAGAGATGTGTGTGATCGAACAAGTAAATCAACTTAATCAAAGAAAAACATGCTCAAAATAAAAATTAAAAATAAAAAAAAAAATAAAAAGTTAGATGGATGTCCCCCACAAAAAGAAAATCAGTCAGTCTTCAACTTGGGCTCTTTTTGACTTGAAATATGTCATAGTGGTGATGCAGCTGTGATCAAGGCCTTTTCAACACCCTTGCTGTAATCCATGGGCTTTGTTAGAAAGTAGGAATCAATAGGGCATCCCTCTGGATAAAGCAAGCGAGGCAGTCAACAAGGGTTTGGATGATGGGATCACCTAAAAAGAAAAGAGATGAAGAGACTTGATTACTGGACAAAGACAAGCTGCACTTAAGGCACAAAGGAATACGATTTTTACTAGGCTGTGGTTTGGATCAGCACAGTAGCTGGGTAATCACATCTCTGAGTGTAGCTAGCAAATACAAAAGCGATCTGATGTGAAATAAATTGCACATTTGCCGGTCATAGCAAAGGTTTCGTTACTTGTTTTTATTTTGAATCACTTTTTTATGTTAATCTGCTAACAAGACAAAATGTGACTGAAAATGCCTCTTGAGTTTCTAGATGGAAGCTTGACTGTTTCAGACAGTCATTGCTGCAGCATTTGCACTGCAGCAGTGGCCACAAAACTGTGTCCACAAAGACACTTAAGGCACACTTAGCAGCCAGGCGTAAAGCTGCCACAGATGTCAGCATAAATTAACAGCAGGTTAAAGGACGACCTTACTGGCAAGAGTATTACACTGAGCTACAGTATATGCACACTCACAGCAAAAAAAATTAAGGCTGATTTCTTTTTCTACAAAGGCTGCTTTGTCTCTCCACCACCCGTTATGCCTTGTTCTTAATCACACCGTGCACCATATCAAACACTGTGTCCTAGAGCTGTGCAGCATCAGATAACATTCAATCAGCTGACTTCATATTTGGAACAAGCTTTGCTTTGCCTCTGTTCATTTCAGTCAGTTAATTTTTTTTTTTTTGTTTGCTTGTTTGTTTCATTTAATTCAATTTAATTATGCAATAAGATGCCAAGAAAAAAATCGTGTTTAAAAAAGATGATGAATAAATTTCCAGCAGTCTGTATTTCTATTAAAGCCTCAATAAAGAGATCAGTTACAGTGGTAATTGTGCGTGCGAGTGTGTGTTGGATAAAAAATAACTTACTAAAATTGATCAGTCAGTCACATCAAACAGTTCTTTTAAATTTTTTTATTGTGGTGCTAAAAATGAAACACGCCATCCCGGCTGCGCTCGCCTGTGTAATCAATTTAAAGGAGTAATCCCAAATATTTTGAACATGATTTATGAGCCTGTGCTCACATGTTTGTGATAAATGTCTTTCAGGTTTCTGAAATTTCAAACTTCCTTTCATGAAGGCTGTAAGCTTCCAGGGTTTCAAAACTTTATGTAGTATGTGAAACCCACTAATTATGAATCGAGTGGACTAAGTTACAGACTGAGCACCAATGTCTAGGGGTGGAAAATGGTAAAAGTGAGTAAATGCAGACTCTTGTGTTAAAATTCCCAACTTAACAGCATGTTCACAGCTTCTATAAGTTTGTTTCACTACAAAAGAGCCCTCGAATATGTTTTTTGGCGATGTTGGTGACGATCCTAGAAACAGCTGCGAATCTACAACACTGTGGCTGATGAAAAGAGAAAAAAATGTGAGATCCGAAGATGAAAAAAAGAAAAGAATTAAGGTGTTGCAATCGCCCGAAAACCAACTGAAACGCTGTTTCCGGTGTAAAGAACAGGCCGAAATTCCTCCACAACAGAGAATGATGAAGTCATGCAGAAAACGATTACTTCAAGTTACTGTTCCTAAAGGTTATTCTACAAGCTACTGAATCATGGAGTGGATTTTTCACAGGACTCTGCAGAGACCTGTGAAAACTTTCTCTTTCACACCATCCAACAAATCAGTGCTTCAGTCTGGAGGATGTTTCCATATTTTATTAGTCTTTTATTTAGAGCTACTTAGTTATTTTCCTGTGCCGACACCCATCTTTAGTATACAAAGTATATTTCAAACTCTAAAACAATTTGGTCTGTATACTCGTCGGTATAGAATTTCAGAATTTCTCATTGTTTGGCTACTCTTTAAGCCAGTGATGTTATCTTCAGGTCAGTGGACCCAATGGACACCCACACTGGTCATCCGATCCATATCTCTTACAAGAAGTGCAGCTTCAGATACAGTCAGCGCACACAAGAATGGAAACTTGTTTTTCTTGCGCCTTGCCTTTTCACTATTAAACAATAATACTTACAGAAAATGCAGAAATATTTACCCTCTACTTACATATAGCTGTTTTATCTTGAAGCTGATGTTTATCTGCAAGGTCATATTTAAATTGTTGCATTTACTTTGGGGCATCAATTCAAAATAAAAAGAATAATATTAGCAATAAAAGTTAGTTGTAAACAAAAAAAAGTCCATTCCTTAGTTTTATTATTTAATTCGTTTCCCTGAGTATGCGAGTTGTGCAGCCCCTCAGTCAAACAATCTGAATTTCCCTTCACCCGAGCCTGGCTTTAAACAGGCGTATACTCCCCAGTGATGCTCTGCTAGGCACAGATCTTTGGCCAGGGAAACGTTACTGACAGCCAGTCAGTTACAGCCACACACACTCATACACTCTGAAACAAAAACAGGGACCATCTGCTCTATCCCCCCACGGGCCAAAAACACACACCTGGATAGAAACAGGCCAAAGACCTCCCTCTAGCACAGGCACACACCCACGCATGCACACACTGGCATACAGTATGGACATGCACATTCACACAGATCAAAACTGAGTAAAATGAATATATACGGAGAGCTGAATCCATCCATACAGAAAAAAATCCAAATAGAGACATTTCAAGTTTCCGCTGTGAGTGATCGCGTCATTAAAAACACAGATACATCTAACGCTTGATTTGAACATGAGTCTGTGGAGATGGAGACAGAAAGGGTGGATTGGGGGCTTTCTTCCTCCTTCCCTAAAGATCTGATGACCTGTAGATAATCCAAGTGTTCACGTCCCAATTCTTGCTTTAATAGAAAAATCTACAGAGTCAAAGTCTTTTTTAGGTTTTATTTAAGCATTTGTGGGCACATACAAGGCTGATTTTCAAATTGCTATGACTGACAAACTACATTGGGCACTGAGTGGTTGTGGCAATAAGATATTGGACAAGAGGCAGGGTACACAACGTACAGTCAGAATCTATCACACACACAGACTCTTTTTACTTTTATTTCCTTGAGGACCTCATGGAAAACACAGCACTGCCTGTGTTGTGTTTTCTGATGTTCAAGTCTGGGGGTCACATGAATAAACCACCAGTGTATCTCACAGGTTGAGGCTTGTGTTGGTTTGATAGCCAGAGCCAGAGGTCCAAAAATACACAACAAAAACACCACCAACAACTCACACAAACCCACCTATGATGCAGCTGGTATCATGAGATCAAACGAGCACTAGCATATGACTCTCCAAGACCCATCTGTCAAGAGGCTTGCCCTTCCTCACGCCATTTCTCACAAATGTAAAAAGGGCAATATTGCTCAGCCTTAAGAAACATCTATTAAACAATGCTACACTGAAAGTTCAATGAGGTCATTCTTGACCTTGGAAACAGTAAAACTACACCTAAGGTCTATTCACTGGCTTAAATCAGATCAGAGCTTTTCCGTCTTTCAGTATTCATCAGCAGCTGGAGTTTGCTGCACTTGAAGACACTGGGAAAATCAGTGTGAACGATTAAACAGTAAATTTTTTATTTTTTTTTGCCTTATTCGATTAGAAATATTGTTTGAGCAGTTTTCAGTATTGGTGCTGATGTAGCTCTCTGTGGTGCTCTGCCAAAGCCACAATGTCTTTTGAAAATCCAGAGAATTCTAGAACAATGACACGCAACACAGGAAACATTTTAGCTTATTATGCTGTTCTACTGACACATCCATATAACTGAGGTTCACGGCCATTTCAACTGGAGCTGCTGTTCAAGTTGGAACTTTGACACACTGATCGCTAATGTTGTGCACTGTGCTCAAGTGTAATAGAAGTAAGGCTCGTGGGGGGGGAAGCTTTCTGAACATTATTTTTTTGGGAAAAACTGATAAACCTTTTAGAAACTTTTACTGGATCCGACTATACTATACCTTTACCAGTGATCACTGAAATAAGGTGACTGATTCTGTCTGTTCATTAGATACGGGCATCAAAGATGGCTGCAAGTTGCAACACTTGCTTTGTTAATGTTTTCTTGAACCTCTAAAATACCCAACTAAACTACCACGGATTGGTAACATAATAGCAACGAATCAGAAGGTGCAAGAAGAGACAGTCTCTAAGAACTCCCACTCTTGGAACTTCCAGTTTCACTTTTCTTTTTTCTTTTTCTTTTTTTGATAGAAGAAGTTTGATGTAACTATGCACCTTTCATCTATTGTTTGGAGCATGCCATGTCATAAATTTTCAACTGTCCAATCAACATGGATTACCAGGATGTCTTATGGGCAAGCTTCTTTGTGAGAAAAAGTTATTATTATTCCATACATATCATCAGTAATGTTTTTGTGACTATTAAAACTGATCATTTTGTCTATAACAGGTCTAAAAAAAAACTATTTTGACAATTTAGCTGTTATGTGAGTGCCCTTTAAGTGAATTATAGACAATCTGAGTACAATGGGATTAAGGCTTCAGTCACGCAGGTCTAAACACCAGTTAGCGACTTCCTAGCAATCTGTGTATTCCCCAGCTAATGCGGTTGTAAATGTGGTTGTGATTCATTTCATTTCTTTATTTATTTGACACATGGTTCAACAGTGTTTCAGCAGGACGTGGAGAAGTTGCGATAGAAAGTACAAGAAGTTTGTGCAAGTGTGTGTGTATGAACGGGACTATCTGCTCGACGGTCTTTGTTGATACGCACATTATGCAAACTACCTACGAGAAGCTGGGGACATTTCTGCTCGAAATCCACCGTGCAGCTGCTCACTTTTGTTTTAGCGTCAAGAGCCTGCGCCGCCACTGAGATATCTGTTTCTGTAAAGAAAACGTGTCCTCCACCTTCTGGAAATATTGGACAACAGAGCCTATAGAAGCATCATAAAAACTACATCTAAAACGAGTCTAGGTTTGACATTGAAAAGACGTCCACAATGAGCGCATTTGGATTATAAATAACCCGTACTTAGAGTTCCTACGGACATCAACACTAGACGTTCATTAGACGTAGAAAAAAAGAAACAAAACAACCCCTTCAGTGGACCAAAATTGTACATCCAAAAAAGATGTCTTCCATACACGATACTACGAATGAGTATGGCAATTTGATAGCAACCAAAGCAGCTCCCGGTGACCACTTGCCAACCAGTGACCTTGGTTGTCAGGAGCTCACTGAGAGATTTTCAGGCCTTTAACAAAAATGGAAAGGCTCCCCAAAGATTTGCTCTGACCTGATAATCCGGTAACAATTTCGTGCACCCTTAGATGCTGAAACTATAACAATCATAGAAGTATTTATGGTTGAACGGCAAGCACTTAAATTTTGAGTGTAGACATCCATTATGTACATTGAGAGTGGAAAAACCCCCAGTTATTTTTGTATTACAAAATAACCACAGATCAATGTGTAAGTCAAAATCTAATCCCAGACAAATAAATAACTTTTGGGCATTTTCAGTAAAAAAAAAAAGAAGCTTTCTATACAATAACAGTATAACTACACTTCACTAAGGTTAACTTGTTAGGAGACAACAAGATATGTAGGACCTACAGAACAATGTTATACTTCATATCAAAATTTTACTTTTCCCTAGCTGATAAATACATATCCAATCCTCACTATTTCTGCCTGTTTTACACCAATTTCTGATGGAAACAGAAGGGTTTTTAGATGCTAAAGGCTCCAGGATATTTACCATATAATTACTAGCATTGCTGTCTAGCAGTTAGTGACTGGTAAGTAGTGTTGAGCTGGGTTTTTAGAGATTTTATGCTAATAAACAGCTCCCTGCTGCAGCTGAAAACAGTGCTATGAGTGGATAAAAATGTATGCTGTAAAATCAAAACAACTACCTACAATGTGATACAAAGCTCTGCAGCTCAGCTGATTATCTTAAACACATAGAAGCAGTCATGTAATCTTCAGCCAAGATAAAAAAAGACTATTGATTATAGTAGTTTTAATTAGCTCTAATGATGCAGATACAAATGCAGAGTTTGTGATAGGACCAGGCAGACATCCTAGATGGCTCAAACAGAAGATCTGGTCGGGAAAGAAGGCTTTTTTGATTTTGTTACCTAATATGAGCGGCAGATGGTGCTTGGTTAGAATACCTAGACTTGAATGTCTTGTTTTCTCTCATCACACTCATTCCTGTAATGCCTCCTTTCCCTCTCTGACTCTCCCTTGTCTCCCTGATGCTTTCGCTTCCTCTCACTGCCTCTCTCTTTTACCATCAGCATTCCTGAAGGTGTTCAGCATGTTCTATTTATGTGGCAACCACACATCCGTCCGTCACACCGCACAGTGCGACACAAAAACACACACACCACTCAACCTATACTTAGCCGGCTGGTATTTCAGTGTGGGAGACAATTTTGACAAAGTTCGACTCTCGCCTGAGGACTGGAGCTCATAAAAACACATTATGTTCATGTTGAATATAACTATTTCTCCATTACTCTCTGTTCCTGTCAGGCTCGTTGTGATTTGATGTGGCTGGAAAGGACTCACTGGTGCTGTCCGAGGTTACACATCACACTGAAAGTCATCTCGACAGCCCCGCTGAAGGGGAGAGACGTACTCGTTTCCGAACGCAAGATTTAAAGAGATGCCGGCTGTTCACTAGGGTTTTTTTAAACCTGCAACAGGATTACTCCTTTGAAAAGCCGACTACTCTTTTTCAAGAGCAGTTACGTTTGCGCACATTTTGACTCACATTTTGATTTATCCAACATTTATCCAACCTTTGTGGCTTAGTGGTTACTCTCATTTTTAAGCTACAAGTGCTGTAATGACACTATAGCTCTAATTTATCCATACATACATACATTTTCTGCTGCTTATCTGGGTCCATCCAGGTTATGACAGTGCCAGTCTATGCACACCAGAGGGTCTTCCCTCTGGTGTGCATCACAGTTGAACAAACTTGAAACACCTTACCAAGAAGGCACCTAGGACTCCCGCAAGTCAGACTAAAAGCTTTTTTTAAATGGTTTGCAGGTAAGGGTTAACCCTAACCCTAACCCAGGTGAAGGATAATAGCTTTTATCTTTCACACAAGTCCATTTTCTCTTTGAGCAGCTTGATAGATTTAGGCTAAAGGTCACTCCCAGTATTGTTGCTCACTACATCACAATGTATTTAAGATTACTGGGGTTCATTTATGACAACTGTGCACTTCATAGCTAATCCCATGATGCTGTTTGTATTTAAGCAATGCATTATTAGGGATATCTGACTTGATGCCACAAAAAGAAACCATCATCCATACTGATTAATGCATTTAAACATATTTTTAACACCTGTAACACTTTTCTGTGTGATTTTAGTAAAAAGAAAAAAAGCCCACCTTTATCACTTCAGACAGTCTATTTAGGATCAGCTATAGATTATTTTCTGAAATGCCTTGAAAGAGGCCTTTATGTAAACAGTGAATTCAGTGTTAGGCAGTAGATATCTTGGCATGATACAGATATAAAATTTGCAACTTTGGTCCGTGCCACTGGTCCTATTTGTAACACATATAATATGGCTTAGTCACTGGAAAGCCCAAAACTGATAAGGGACAGATACAATCAGCTCCAGGCTATTGTGTACCACAGGAAATTAATCTAAGATGCGGGCTGGGCAAACATACATGCATACATGCACTATAACTCGCACACAAGCACACACATCCACATCGTGCACAAAAAATATACACTGATGTCATACGGACGCAGCAACACACCGCGCTTATCTAATCTTGGCTTCTGCCTACATAACAAATATGGAAAATGTACCGTTGAGACAATTAACGCAAGCCAGAGAAGAACAAAACTAATTTGGGAGTGTGTAATGGAAGAGAAAGTGAGCGTGCAACTCCCCCAGGCTCTCCTTTAAAGAAGAATGTAATCATCAGCTTGCCAGGCTAAACAAGAGTAAAAGCGAGAGGAGAGGGTGACCCATCTTCCCATCTAGGAACAGCCTCACCCTGCCAGAGTGATTAAAAAAACAAACAAACCACCAAAGATTATACGGTCTTAAGGTAAAAGCAAAGTCTGTGATAAGAAGAGCTGCTTTCTGTGTCACATGCTGGTGTTGCTGCAAAGCCTCAGGCCCTCAAGACAAACCCTTTTTTTTCTTTTACCTTTGATGTAGGGAGACTGAGACACTGTTAAGGGGTGTGGAAATTGTTCAGTCGGTGTCAAAAGTTTGCAGCCAGGCCATGCTAAGCTAAAAGAAAACATATTAGTATTGCTACTAAACCTAACTCTAAGAAGGGAGTGCTAGAATGACATCAAGGCCTCGTCAGACTAAGGTGTGTGGAGCCTGGGCTTTTAAAAATGTCCAGTGTTTACAATAAACTCAATGGAAGGAAGCAGCTCAGTTCCCTGAGTGGATGTTCCCGGAGGAGGGGCGGTGCAAAGAAATGGAGCTGTGAGCGTCCCCCACTCCCCACCACCACCCACCGTCCTGTCTTTATCAACACGATCGTATCAAATCTATGTTTTTGCTAAAGTTTGCAAAGACGCTGTTGTCACTGGTTTTGCAAAATCAGTGCGTGCAATCTGTCAGCTGACAAAGAGCTGAAGCATCCTGTTGGAAATATTGCAACACAACTAAAAAAAAAGTCTCCACGGGATTATTATGGGGAAGAGACGAAACACTAACTCAAGCGATCGACTTCCTACACTTCAAGTGCCCCAGGGCGTATCAGCGATACCACATGAGATAAACCCGAGACAGTAATGTCAGTAAATGGGCGCTGTGATGTTACAGAAATATTATAGCCACATAGCGTGGATTTGAGAAGGGCTGTCAGCTTCATCTGCCGCCTGCAACACGCCGAGCAGACTGATAATCGCATTTGGAGGTACAATACAAGACGTAGTGTTGTAAGTCTACAGGCTGCACAGCTACAACTGCTTTACTGAACAATAAAAAAGCGGGGGGGGAGCTCACACTGTCGTTGTACCACAATGACAGTCAAGCACGCACGGAGAGCCCCATCACAGCTGACCCAAAACTGCTGCCGCCTCCGCTGCTGCTTCGCTTAAAGGAGACCATTAAATATTAATTATTTAATTATGTTAGGTGCCAGTGTTCCTGTTATTTCTCAAATCCAAACAAACACACACACGCAGAGAGACACCACACATGTGGGGTTGACCCAATAAGTGGCCAATATGACTACAACACACACTCACACACAACAAATAAACACAGAGATACACAAAGGCCTGTGTTATAAAGCATGCATGTGTGTACATACGCACACACTCAAGAGTGGCAAGGAACTTCCAGTACTCACTGCGGCTGTGTTAACGTCCCTGCCCTCGGTTGTGAAATAAGAAAAGAGAAGGGGGGAAAAAGGCCAGTCACATACACTCTTCAGTTATTCTGCTGCTGTCAGGGGTTAAAGTGGCGTGTGGTGGCGGACGGTGAAACGCTCTGTCTCGGGCTGTGTTCCCGTTTCCTCTCCGTCTCTTGTCTATCTCCTCTATCTTTCCCTCTTTTCCGTCTTTGCCAGCTCTACCACTGGTGGCTTCCCCACCGCTTTGCTCGGGCGCTCCCGTGACGTCACGACGGTGGAGCGCGCGCCTCCGACACGTACCCCCGCCCCCTCCCCTTTCCACCCCTCCATCCCGCTCTCCCTCCCTCTCCCTCGTGCACGTCAAACCATCCTCATTAAAAGTCGCAATGACAAAACACCTCATGATTATTATCCATTTATCACGTGGTGATGTGTTACATATTATTTTTAAAAATCGCTGCTTTTTCATGTAAATATACCTGAGAATACTATATTTCCCGAATTTGCAGACAAATAGAAATTGGGTTTGATCCTATGAACCTATTGTGGTTTCCTTTAGTTCTGTCATCCATACACTGCTGTGCAAAAGTCTTGAGCCACCCCTCATTTCTATATATTCTGTTTCCAAAGAGCCAGACTTATTGTTTTTATTATTTCTTAAAGAGTGGCCTTGAGCAATAGTACTCCAGGCTTCTGAAGGTCAAAGTTTTTCTTTGGACATTGGCTCCATTTTCACTCATTTTTAGTCCAATCCCTTTACCTAATCATAGTCACAGGAATTTTGTTTTCTTTTCCTTTCTTTTTTAGACCTAATAAGGTCAGTGGTAAGCATAAAAACATAAAAAAGCCACCTAACTCAAGGGACGAACCAGTGGTATGTCTACCACTTGTTTAGCTTGCATAAAATTTATTTATTTATTTTTGCGCCAACAAGGCTAGTCCCAAAAAGCTATTACCCAAAAATTTGAGATCCTTAAAAAAATCAAGCAAACTGTGTGGCAGACAAAAGAAGTTTCAGGCCTAATAAAAATTCTACAGCAGATTTCTCCTTAAGAAATATTAAAAAAGGGAAAAACAAGGAGAAAAGGATGAGGTATGCCAAAATACACAAGAAATGGACTGAAAATTACGGGATGATGAATCCAAACTTAAATTTTTTGGTTCAAATTGTAATCAACAAATACAGAGGAGGTAAGGAGAGAAGTGCAACAGTGAGTGTCTACAGCAACCTGTAAACGACCTACTATCATGGACTGGGACACTTTTCAGCCAGCGGTGGTGTGGATCTCCCCGGGCTAAAGCTCGTTTAAAAGGATGATGGTAGGAGGGTGAACTGTCAGCTTGCACTTTTGGAAAGACACCATCAGTGATGAAACCTAAACCACATACTGCATCTATTTTGTGATAGATGGTTGAATAGTTCACGCTAGAAGAGTTTGGGTGCTGAGCTGGCCTGCCTGTAGGACACATTTGACATATCATGAAACAAAACATGAAAAAAAATATGACAAAGAAGGACTGCTGAGCATTTAGAATCATATATCAGACAACAATGGGACAACGGTGCTCTCCCAACAGTCCAGCAGCTGAACTCTCAGATTTTCCCAGATGTTTAAAGACTGTTGTAAAATAAAGGGGGGATGCTGCATAGTGGTAAACATGTCCCTGTCCGAACCTTTTGGAAATGTGTTTCTCCCAAAAATATTCCCCCGATTCATGTTTTCATGATGCTGGTGGAAAGTGCGGTCTAACACGTTAGTCCAGAATCTCATATAAGTGTTCAACTGGAGTGAGATCTGGTGACTGTGAAGGCCGTAGCGCATGAGTAATATCATAATCATCCTCAACAAATCAGCAGTGTTAATTTACACTCACTCTTCTCTCGATGGCAGCAAACCATGCCAACAGAGCCACCAGATCCTGTTGTTGTAGTGGTCAAGGGTTCAGGCTTGTCCTTTAATTTATCTTCTGTCCATGTGAACTTACTTACTCTTAAAAAACAGTAAAGCAAAATTTTATATGTTATTTGTCCGTACAGGTGTTTAATGTGACTTAAAAATAAATGTGGTATGATTAGTTAACTACCTAATACACTGACTCAAGCTGATCACCTGTTCTTTTGTTGACAGAACAAATAGCCCCTCTGACTTGTAAAACACAAATGTAACTAATGTTATTAAATGCTGCCCTGTATCGATGTTCTTTTCTGCAGGTAAAAAAACATCCCAAAACATAAATAATCTATATTAAGATGAGAAAAAATGCTCGGCCATTAAAAGGACGGCACAAGGATTTATCTGAAGGAAGGCAATACCAGTAAAGTTAACCTTTATCCTATCAGTCACAGAGGATTTATAAAGTAAACCTTTGGCTATGTGATTTTCTTCCTCCACACTAATGGATCTTTATTGATTTTATCAGATGATGGATTTGAGGATGAGTACTATTTTAACTTGAATGTGAGAAGGCCAATTGGATGAAAACCTTAGTTCCTTTAGATCAGTAATAGCCAGATTCATCATAAAAGTCTACAGTATTTTTATGTTTTAACAAAATTGTCATGGTCCTGGGTCGAGCGACCCAGTGTTTGAGTTTATGTATCTTTTGTATTTATTTGTGCCTTAGCTTAGTTCACCTAGTTAATTTCTAGATTACTGTGTAGTCCTGTTTCCTAGTTATGTCATCTCCCCTGTACTAAGTTTCCCTGGTTCATGCGTCATGTCTGTGTGGTTATATTTGGTTCCTTGTCTAGTCTGTTATGTGTGTTAGGCCTGTTAAGTTGTGTTGTCGTGTCTAAGTCTGCATGTTTCCTGTTTTATTTTGAAAAGGGTCTTGTGTTCTATGTTCATGTGGTTAGTTTTACTCTTGCCTGTGCATCATTATGTTTATCCTAGTCAGCTGTTTCCTCATGTGTCTCCACTTCCCCTGATCACCTCATGTGTGTATTTAAGTCCTCTGTTTTCTGAATGTCATTGTCGGGTCGTCTGTTATCCCCACCATAGTCATAGAACTTCATAGTATTTGTTTCTTAGTGTTTTTTAGTTTGCTTAGGGTTCCTTGTTTAACCCCTGCAATCATCCAAATAAAGGATCGCTTTCTGTTTAAACCTGCAACACCTCGTCCACATCTGCTTTTGGGTCCTGTTTCAAAAAACACACCGGCGCACCACGCCGTGACAAAAATTCTTAACAAAAACATGTAGCTACGTCGGTCTTGCGTTATTCTTTATTCCATACCATATGACAGTCAGCACATTTGATTTGTAGTAAGATCAATTTTACTAATTTATTTCTGTGCTTTTACTGAATGGGCCTGTCAGCTTTTTAGTGTGATGCTCGTAAGTTATACTTCAGATTTATGGCACTCCTGGAGCTAGCTGCTTGATGAGTAAATGACTGGAATACAGCATGCATACAGTATGTTTGTAGATTTCCCATAAGGTTATCCTCATCTTCTTGCTCTACATTCACTGGCCACTTCGTTAGATGCACCAGTTCAACTGCTTGCTAATTCAAATATCTAATCAGTCAATCACATTGGCAGCAAATCATTGAGGCTTTTAGACAAAGTTCAAACTAAGAATCAGGAAGACAGGTGATTTAAGCGACTTTGAATGTGGCATGGTTGTGGAAGTATTTCACAAACTGTTGATCTACTAGAAATTTTTAAACACAACAATCTTTAAGGTTTTCAGAGATTGGTTCAAAAAGGAGAAAATATCAAGAGAGCAGAAGTCATTTAGGTAAAAATGCCTTGTAAATGCTGGAGGTCAAATGACAATGGCCAGATTGCTTCAGGCTAACATTACAAAAAAGGTGTGCAGAAGAGCATCTCCGAATGCTTGAAGAAGATGGGCTAAGGCAGCAGAAGCCCACACTGTTTGCCACTACTGTCAGCTCGGCATCTTGATTTCTGCTCTGACACTCACATGTTAGGGTCAGAATATGGACCAAAACCTCCGATTAAAGTTTCCAGCGCCTTTTTGAATGTATGCCACCAAGAATTAAGTCAGTTCTGCAGGCAAAAGGTGACCAGTCAGCGTATTGCATTATCTGTCTCTCTAATGCACTATTAACACCTGATCCTAAAGAAATATTTCCAACTAGATGCTAAGTAAGTACGCATGCACACAGACACACATTTACAGTGTCCCAGTTCCCTCGGCGCCAGTCAGTCAGACAACAAAGGTATAAATAGTCTGCTGGCTAAAGTTCCCCCTGAGAGAAGTGGACCAACACGGTTTTGTAAACTGTGTTTGCAAACTTCAACTGTGAGCATTTTTAAAGTTTTTTTTTTTTAAACATTTTCCATGTGTTGGGCATTCATAAACAAGGCATAGGTGAATATAATCTGAAGTTACAGAAAAAAAAGGTCCAGAAGAAATTTCTAAGAAATAGATTTTTAATAGCAGTATAATACAAAATACAAACCCCCCCCCAAAAACCCAGCTTGTCGTCAGATGATGGTTTTTGGCATTTTGTAAATCCATCTAATCATTTTCATAAATGCTCCAGCTGTAAAGGGAGAGGATACTTCAGAGAGGTCGTCAGTCCATCGGGAAACCCACACACTCACTGGAAGAACATGTAAACTCTGTACAGAAAACTCAGAACCTTCAGCTCTGCTTTGGATGCACTGATGATAAGTTGAAAGAAAAGTAAAATTGTTGACTGAATTACACAAGACAGTAAAAATGTTGACAGTCAGTGATGTCAAAAGCAAAATTGTAGACAATGAGTCCAAAACTAACATGTGCATAAAATATGTATATAAGCATTTTTGACTATAAATGCAGTTAATTTCCCATGACGCCACCCTCAAGGCCCTTTATTTCTAAGGCAGCACATCAGCACAATGGCTAAACAATGGTGCTACCTACTGGCTAAATACAGGTAATGCAACCATATATGCTTATTACTACTTTGTACATGAATCTGTCCTCCTGTATTATGTCATACTACTACGTCTGCTGCTTCTAAATTGTTATGAGGTCTTGGCTGCAGAACATGTTTAGCACTATGTATTCAAAAGCACGTAGCCTCTTCCTCAGTGATAACAACTTAATGACACGTGGCACTTTAAGTTGTGAGGTCCACAGTTAAGTTGTGATGGATATTTGGTTGGCAAAATTATTACCTATCGGAAAGATTCCAAAAATAGGATACAGCTTGCACCTGTTACTTAAAGGAAAGCCAAGCAGATAATACAGAAGAGCTTTTAATGTTGATGGTTTCTCAGTGAAGGTACATCCTGTGAAGGAGTACATCAGGGTTCTGGTATCCACGTCATAGAACGAGACCTCTCCTTTCTCGTAATCGACAAACACACCAACTGTTTTGGGTGTCTGTCTCACATGCAAAAGAAGAATCTCGGAATCACAGGCAAAATATTGCACATCCCATCCAGTGTACCGTGCGCTTAATGTCCAGGCTCCATCTTTGGGGGTGGGAGGAAAACCCATGTGCTTGTTCACAGACTCTTTGACCACTCCTAAAGTCCAGACTTTACTCTTGCTGACACAAACCTCATAGTAGAATCTGCCTGAGGAGAATCCTTCAGTCGCAAGGACATAGGGTTGATTTAAAAATGGTCGCTCAAAAAGAGGAGAGTAAGGCCGTAAACGTATATTAAGTGTTAGTTTTTTGCCACCCTCGTACACCTTGAGTATTGGATGGGCTACATGGGGATCAAAAGTTAGAGTCATCGAATTACACAGCTGGATCATCATTAGCTTGTCCCGAGGTGGTCTCCACTCCTCTTCAAAATCATATTCTCTTGATATCCCTTCTCCTTCAATAAAATTGTCTCTCATTAGTGGTTCTGCTGTAGCAGCCTGTTCAGCAGCATCACAGCCATCAGACGAATTGAGCTCATAAACAAGCATGCCCACTTCTTTACTGAGTATCTTTTCTATCTGAGCACTGTACTTCTTCACCATCCCCAAATATATCTGTTGACTCATTTTAGAAAGGCTGTCTGTAAAAGGAGGCACACCGTGGGACAGAGGTTTAAATACGTCCTTATTGAATGCAACGTAGTGGAGGGACGAGCAGCTGTGCAGGAAATGGAGATGGTCTTCTGTCTGTAAAAACTCTTCCAGTTCAGCTATCCCCCTTCTTAACTCGTCTACTTCTTCTTCCAGCAGAGCTATGTGGGTTTCAGCTTGTGTTTCTACTGCTTTGTGCTTCTCTTGGATTAGCTTAATTAGCTCGTCCTGGTTTTTTAGCAGAGAGGCCACCAGAGCTCCTAAAACCACAGCAATATCTGCTACCTCTCGTTCTGATTCATCCTTGTTTTGCCGAGCCGAGCGTTTGGCTTCCTTCACATGACTGGATTTGGTCTTTTCCATTGCTTTCATTTCTGATGTTAAGCTCTCAAGCCGGGCTTTCCCCTCTCTGAAAGCACGTTCGGAGGGGATGGTTACGTGTGTCACGTGGTCGTCTTTCAAGCACATGAAACAAATACACACCTGATCTGTGCAGCAGAAGAGCTCCAACATCTTGTCATGCTTCTGACACACCCTGCCCTTCAGGTTTGATACGGGGTCGATCAGCTTGTGCTTCTTTAGGCTTGCAACTCTCTGATGAGGCTCCAGGTCGGCCTGGCAATATGAGGTCAAACACACCAGGCACGTCTTGTGGGCCTTTCGCTTTGGTCCGATACAGACATCACAGGGCACCTCCCCCGGTTTAGCAAGAACCTCTCCATCCTTTACTCTCATGCTGTTGAAACACTCCATCATATCTCTGAACTCTGTGTTGACCTGAAGCTGAGGTCTGCGGCGGAACCTCTTCTTGCAGAGGGGACATTGCGTCACATCACTGCTGTCCCAGTACTCTGTGATACAAGTCTTGCAGTAGTTGTGTCCACATGGAGTAGTGACAGGATCAGTAAATGTGTTAAGGCAGATTGAACAGAGGAACTGTTCCTCACACAGCAAGCTGCTGGCTGAGGCCATGACTAAAAAACAAACGAACAAAGAATGAAGACGACTTAGAATTTCAAATAGACAAAACATTAAATTGTATATAAAAAAGTGTCTTTCAAGGTAAAACTTATACATATATATGGCTAGCAACGCTGAGATTAATCTGTTTGACCTAATATTTTACTTTAGTGAAAACACAACTGAAAACAACATTCTGGATATCATATAATTATTTGGGTTTTTTTGTTAAATTCCTTATTTGTAAGAACAAAAATCAACAGGTCAGCTCTTCTACACTTCAGTAGTAACTTTAAACATTATAGCACCGTCTTATATAAAACCAAAACCAAAAAATTTAATTAAGACATTTACTGAATTACTACAATATGCTACATACACTCACCAGCCACTTCATTAGGGACACCCGTTCAAACTGCTTATTAATGCAAATATCTGATCAGACAATCACATGGAGGAAGCTCAGTGCATTTAAGCATATCAACATGGTCAAGATGAGCTGCTGAAGTTCAAACTGAGCATCAGAATGAAAATTAAAGGTGATTTAAGTGACTTTGAATGTGGTGTGGTTGTTTGTACCAGAAGGGTTGGTTTGAGTATTTTACAAACAGCTGATCTGCTGAGATTTTCCTGTACGACCATCTCTAGGGTTTACAGAGAATGGTCCGGAAAAAGACGAAATATCCTGAGGAAGCCAGTTTTCTGGGTGATAATTCCTTGTTGATGCTATACAGTGGCTACACAGCCAAGGCACTTGGAAGAGCATCTTGAACCCTGTAGCAGATGGGCTACAGCAGCAGAAGACCATACTAGGCGTTACTCCCATTTACAAAGAATGGGAAACTGGGCTGCCATTCACATATGCTCATCAAAATTGAACAACAGAAGATTGGAAGATGTGTCTTGGTGTATACAACATGAAGGCATGGATCCATGCTGCCTCGCATCAAGCTCAGGCTGATGATGGCTGGATAATGGTGTGGGGGATATTTTCTTGTCATACTTCGGGCACCTTAATGCCAACTGAGCATCATTTAAACACCACAGCCTACCTGAGCATTGCTGCTAACCCAGCCCAGTAATGTGTAACTAATGTATTGGCCAGTGCATGTATAAGTGATACTTCTGGTATTATCAGATTGTAAATGTGGTTTGTTTTGTTTTGATGTTTCATTTGAGAATTATCTCTGCTTAAAACAGGTTATTCATGGAAGAAAAAAGAGCTTGATGTGTAAGACATAAATAGAAATAGAGTCAAAACCAGTAAACAAAGATGTTGGAAGTTGTAAG
>NW_005187415.1:6292394-6314431 GCF_000239375.1 Pundamilia nyererei
AACAGGTTATTCATGGAAGAAAAAAGAGCTTGATGTGTAAGACATAAATAGAAATAGAGTCAAAACCAGTAAACAAAGATGTTGGAAGTTGTAAGATATGCTTATATGCACATTCATTATTTCTCCACTGAAACTTTAAGAACAAAATCAAGGCAAGTAGCAACCTATTCTAGTCTATGCTGGCAAAATACGGAACTTATCCCATGGTGGAGATCCGGAAAGTCAAAGTTACATGTTATTAAAAGACAAACAGTTTTTAAAAAATAAGTTTGCTGCTCTTTGCCTATCGTACTAGCTTTAGCAAAGTGTTCTGCTTGTGACTTATTGCACACACACACACACACACACATTCATAAAGCACAACCACAAAACCCTGAGATTTGTCGACGTTGACTGACTTTGCGGATTAGCGTTTGGCACATCGCTAACACGAGGCTGTGTACGTCGAAAAGACGACGTTGTGTGGACGTTTGTTCACAACCATGACCGAACTATACTAGTTGCCAAAAAAAAAGAAGACGAGCATAAAAGAAATCTATATTTCTAACTTTATCAGAGACCGTCTAAGAGCTCAGCTCTACGTGGAAACAACGTCAAAGTCCGGGGATGGGTTCACATTTCTGCCGTCGTACCTCGCCCAGTTTTGACCGTATCACGTCGGCGTTTCAACTATCTTTGCGGAGTGTTTTAAGAGAAATTACACAAGATAAAAAAAATGTCAAAGCTTACCTGCCCAAATGTAGCGTTGAGGTTTAAAACAAAATGCAGCTTTTTCACATTAGGCGTGTAGTTTCATTTCCCATTTCATCATCCATCAGTTAATGCGCAGTCTCCGAAGGAAATAGGGGTTTTTTTTAAAAAAAAGAAAATTGTTTATTTATTTATTTTTGCATAACAACCCCTAATTTCTTTATATTTTACTTCTAAAGAGCCAGACTTTCTTAGGAATTTTTAAAAAGTGGTCTTGAGCAATAGTTTTAAAATGTTTTTCAGTCCAGTCCTTGTGTTGAAGGGTTTTGTGTGTGTGTGTGTGTGTGTGTTTTGTGTGTTTTGTTTTTCTTTGTTAAGCTAACACTGACATACGAGTAACTCAAGCATAAAAAATAAACCGAACTCCAGGGATAAACCAGTGCTGTGCCTACACATCCCTGGATTTAGTCTATTCTAATTCTTTTCTTTCTGATGTTACATTCTCAAGCCCGGCTTTCCTGTCTAGTGGGATAATTGCAGAGGGAAGACTTGTCACATCACTGCTGTGTCAGAACTCTGTGATACAAATCTTGTAGTTGTGTCCATATGGAGTATAGACAGGATCGTTGAAGTCATGCAGACAGATAAATCACAGGATGATTTTGGTTTTAAAAAACAAACATTTTAAAGCATGACTACATTTACATTGTAACTAACAGCATTAAAAAATGATATTCAGAAGGGGAAGATTTCAATAACGGTAGCACCTGCCAAAATTGCCAGAGCCAAGTTGACCACCTTCATCTGCTTTATTTGGCAAAGATAAAGATTTTATGCCGGATGCCTAGCACGGGTACAGTCAAATGAAAGAGGCATTCTTGTTGAACTGACCAACATAATTGTTTATAAGATGGTGTCACTGCAGATTCACACTTGAACTGACTAAAACAGTGAAACAGCAAAAAAAATTCCTGTAGAAAATCACAAACTGAAATGATCAGACACTGCACACACTGTGCAAACTGTCAGCCTGACTGATCATCAAGTATTTTGAGATTGGTTGTTAATCTATAGGCTACAGACTTATGGTGCCAAAAACTAATTTCAGTTTTTTTATTTATTCTAAAAAAGTAAAGAGTATCGTTGACAGTTCTACTGGCTGCTCTCTTACCTCGATGAGGAGCACTGCCCTCAGTGGTTCCAGCAACTTGAGCCTTGCTTCTGTCACATTTTCCACATTTCTGTTCTCCACGACATCATTGGATGCCTTTGCACAGTGCAAAGGTGCCCCCAAAGTTTTGCAATTCAGATATCAGGTACTTTAGAAAGCAGTTTTAGATAGCAATTGTCATTTTTCACCATCAGAGGTGACTTTGAGGCATTTTGCCTTATTACTCCTACAACATTTTCAATCATTTGAGTTGCTGGCACCATTGTGCTTTTTCCTGAGATAATACCTTTTTACATCATTAATCAGGCTTACATGCAAGTTGACTCCATTAGGGTGGACAGTCCTTACAGGGAGATAACAATGATGCAATAGCACCTCTGACCTGACTTCACCTGAATCTGGGCCATTTCAAAATCAGTCCATATTCTCCCTTTCAATTTTCTTTTGATAGCCAGTAAATTAAACAGCCTTCTCTGGGAGTGAACCATCTTACTGTTGTTCTCCTTTTTGCGTACTTTACTCCCATTTCCACCACCTCCTGTCTCACTTTCTCATCTCATCTTCTGTCCATTACCAGCTCGGCTGAGCTGCAGCCAACTTCTGGAGAGTCTTGCAAATAATTTAATTTCTGGGGAATGATAGATGAGTTTAAAACCCTGTGGTCAACCTACCAAAGCAATGGACAATGCACAAAAGAGGTGAAGAAATGAGAGCAACCTGGGTGTAGTGGATGGTGATGACTGTTGGGGTAATTTGTGACAGAAGGATAGCAGCAAGAGGGAAAGGTAACTATTGTTTGGAGACAATGGGATTTACAAAAAGACAGGAGGTGGGGCTGGAGGTAGCAGAGTAGAAGATATATGGCCACTTTGGGAGTGACCAGGGTTGACAAAATTAGACATGAGTATATCAGAGGGACAGCTCAAGTTGAGCGGTCTGGACAAAAGGTAGAGATGGTTTGGAAATGTGCAGAGGAGATATCTTTGCTATATTAGGCAAAGGATCTTTAACATGGAGCTGCCAGGCAGGAGAAAAAGGAATACCATAGAGAAAATTCATAGATGTGGTGAAAGGGATGCAAAACGCTAGTAGAGAGAGGAGTGTGCAAGGCATAGGGTAATATGGAAGCAGATGATCTGCTCCTAAAGGGAAGAACTGAAACAAGAAGAATAAGGGCAAGAAGAAGATAGCTTCCGGTCACCTTTTCCTGGAAAAAGTTACTAAAACCAAGAAACACCTGCCGTGCTAGTATTGCACACATATAATCAGACTTTATTATCTTCTTAAGAAAGCTCCATAAACCTGTTTTACATATCTGATAACATCTGGAAATATATTCCCTTGTCCATTTCCCCCATCTGGTCACTAGCTGGCCCCATTAGATGAAGGCATTGTGGAAAAAAAGAGCCCAAACAGTAAATTAGAGCTTTTATTGCATTCAAATAAAGTGTGATCTTTAGTGTAAGTCACTGAGAGGGAAATTGTTTTCACATATTTTGATTTCACTGTTTAGAAACATGACAAAGAAGAATGAGTCTTGTGTGTTCTGCTAGAGTTAGAGCTCAACAAACTGGGGACTATACATGTTACATGTAAGGAATGCATACAAATCTGTTAAAATGGATGTGTGCGCAGTCAGTTACCCATGAAATGCCCAAAACCTGCATGAAAAACTCTCTGGTATGAACAAACGTACATTTTAAGCTGTTGCAAGCATGCTTTTATGGTGGCGCAACTCTAAAAGTGCAATAGTTTACACATGTGCATGTGTATATCAGTGAATGCGCATCATAAGCCACGGGAAGTATCCAGTGCTCTTCATGGCAAAGGTACTGATGAACAAATTGATGCCTGAGGTGATGAAGACTATAATGGTGGTTATGTTGTTCAGGTAGTCCAGACGCTTTTGTAGAGTGGAATTGTTCAGGTTCCGACGGCCTGTGTTGCACACACACGCACACAAACACAATAGAGGAAAAACAGGCATGAGACCAGATGATGACACATTTCTTTTGACCAAAATGCCTTATATATATTTTTAATCTGCCAAAAGAATAGTATAGATGCAGGCCCAAAATAACAATGTTCAGTAAAAATACAATAAGCCAAGTATAGCTTTCTTTATAATCACTCGTTTTATTTAGCTTTTTATTCACAAAGATATTTATCCATTTCATATTTTTTTTTCTATTTTTCTGATGTCAAAGATGTTTTAAAATAAGATGTATATTTAAAATCAAAACAAGCTTTACACTTTTACCGATTAGGCACATAAAAGAAGGGAAGAATACATGTAAAATGCACAGAAAAAGTAGAGACATCTACAATAAAAAAGTACAATATTTGCACAAGCATGTCATTGGAGCAAATAAAACCATGCATGTTTAAATGACAGCTGGTTAAAGTTAAAAATATTTTAGTTCGATTACAGTGTGAGAAATTTGACAAGTGTCTGAATAGGAATTAAGATGCAATGTTTGAACACATGGGATTGTTTTCCAACTTTGTCTTAGGCCAATGTGTCATGCTACTGCACAGATGAAATACTGCTGCAAAGCATGTTGGTGGGTCTGTGCATGACTTGGATATATTTTCATAGTTTTGTGTGTCTCAAAAGTGGAGTCGAGCCAACAGCCAGCGGAAGAATCCGGTCCTCTTGGAGCCGAAGAAGCTGATGAAGAAGTTAATCACTGTGGTGGCGAAGATGATGCCTGTAGCAACGTTGTTCAGGTAGTCGAGTCGTTTCTGATTGGACACCACGTTAAGGTCCCTGCGGGCTGCAACATGCACACACATGCACACAGACAGACACACAAACACACAATTTCAAACATTTCAAACACAACCACCACTCTCACAGTTAACCCATACATACAAACGTTCAGTAATCCAAACAACGGCAATATTGTTGGCTCATCACTCATGCTGCCCTCCATCCTCTTTGTAGTCTATGTGAGTTTGACTGGTTCAGATTTCACTGTAAAACATAAAAACTGAACAGGATTAAACCAAAGTTTGGATTGATCAGCAAGCTCTGTATTGTGCCCATTGGAGAAACTGGCACTGTGACGCTAGGTCAAAAAGTACACCAGTCCTGTAAGACTTCCTTGTTAAAATGCCCAATGTACGTCCTGGTAACAAAATAACGTTTGGGCTCTACTGAGGTTTTGCATTGAACTTAACAGCAAACCATGTGATGTCATTTGTCTCCATTTTGAAAGTGTGACAAGGTAGGGTCGAACGAATAAGCTCTCAGTCACATAGTCTTAGAGAGCAGTCCGTGACTATCAGGAAATTATTGATCACAGGAAAAATGTAAAAAAAAGACTGGGCTTACAGAACCAGCTAGCTAGCCAAACTTGCTCACATTGGCTAGCATCTTAGTGCTCCACTTTCTCAACTTATTTTTGTCTAACAAATAAGTCACTTAGGTTTTTTACACCCACCTTTTATATATAGTCTGTGCAAGCAGCTTATTTTAATATATATACCATAAATCTGTGTGTTTTATAATGGTAAACAAGGATAGAGCTCAAAGATTGCGCAGGAGGGAAAAGTTAGCCCTGCTCCTTCGAAGAGAAGCTGCTCACTGCTAGCAAGAAAGCTAATGAGTATATTTAAAAATCAACTTAACTTTACTGGCATGACTGAGAGCTTGCTCCCACTTAGCTCTAAGACTGAATGTTGAAGCAATCTTTGACTGTAAAGTGTGTATACCTTTTAAAAACATTCATTCATCCACAGCTACTGAACAAACAGCTATTATGCTACAGTAATAGCTGTTTGTTCAGTGGCTGTGGATGAATGAATGTTAAAGGGGACTACTTTGTGGCCAAATTTGGTGTGTGCAAAGTTCAACATTTCATCAGCAACATTAATCAAATGTTTACGTTTATCAATGTACATACATTTGTCTGCTTAATCTGTCTCATAGAATAAAGCGCTGAAATAACCATCGCAGCAAGCAGCTGCGCTGTGTCCCAAAGGCCGATTTAATAATGTTGATAATGAAAGTGAGGCAGATGATGCCGGTAATTAGATTGTTCAAGAAGTTCAAGCACCGCTGACAAGAAGGGAGGCGGGTCAGCTCCAGTCGAGCTGCACTCACACATACACACAAATGGAAAATGCATACATACATTGCACACACACAGATAACCAGAACACAACCATGCAGACAGAAAAAACAGAGACAGACACACACATCTAGTTGGTCCGCTGGCCCAATCCATCCATACTGAACTAAACAATACAATAGTAATATAGTTGATTAGTTAGTGAGTTGGACAATATGTTACACTGGTATGTGTTATGATTGTGTGCTTGTGTGACCACAACCTAGTTATGTGGGTCAGAATCTGTTCTTACTTTCTAAACAGGTGTACATACTAGAACCATTGCCTACGTTACACAGTCAGAAATGCATCCTGGCAAAGAGGCCAGTGCGTTCCATCCCGAAGACAGTGATGAAGATGTTGGTGACAAAGACGAGGAAGATGGTGATGGTTAGGGTGTTGTTCAGGCTGTCCAGGCGCTTCTGGTTGGCTTCTTCATTGAGGTCTCGCCGGGCTGCAATGCACATATACAAACACATACCAAAAATAGCAACAAAACGAGAGCATAAAGTGCAGGGAACCATCATGTTTCTGTAGTTCTTGCATATAAAATGCATTAGATTGCTTATGGATTTTATACCTAAAGCCACTACCTTTAAACCTGCACTAACTGTATTTGACTACAAACAAGTGTCAGTAAATTAGTGTGTTAATATGATGGGTTAAAAACATGGAAGATGGATTTCTGAGTCAGAAGATGTCCAGCCTAAATCTATAATGCCTACCGATTATGATGATCAGGATTCCAGCCACTATCTGAAGAGCCAAGGAAAAGGAAATGAGCGTCAGAACAGCGGCGTAATACCTAGAAACGAAAAGGAAATGCAATGCAAACAAAAGGATAGTGAATAGATAATATTTTTGGCAAACATAAATGTGATCATTGAGAAACAGCTCACAGGTAAACAGTTACGGTTTTGCCTTCTTCATATGTACATATATTGTACCTGTAGCCTGCACCCTGTTCAATGACTGTCTTCATGTGTGTAATGTTAGCCAGGAACAAGGCGATGTCCAGCATGCCTTCAGCTGCTGTTTTCTTAGTAGCATACAGGTTCATGTTCAGGTTGGAGGCTGAACCACCCTGCAATAGAGAGACACAGATTTCAAGTGGGTTATCTTACAATTGTATCCACACACTTCTTTTCAAGTAAGTAGAAGTATAAGAGTGTAAGATACTGATGGCAAAATGCAGTCCCAAATATTCAGTCATTTGGTTATTAAATACCAAGCCATGCTTTTTACAAACTACATTTAAACTCATTCCATCCATTATAATGCAGCAGGGATCTTACCTTGTAATACAAAACGTTTTCAGATAACTGTTGTCATGAATTGGTGCTATTTAAACAACACTGAATTGGATTCCTTAAAATGATCTTCTTTTAAAGTTATCAGAAATTATTAAAAATTTAACTCAGTAGCGTTCAAACACTCATCTCACCCCCAAACAATTAATCAACAAATATAAAGAGCTAAGACAAATACTGTACTGAACATCATTTTCTCTAACAAGTAACTGGCCACAAGAGGGCAGTACAGACCAAGGATACGGTTACAGAATAATCTATTATATTATTTATCATATTCAATATTTGCAACCAAAGGAAAACCAGAGATATGAGGAGTGGGAAAGTTGGTATATTGAGTTCATCTGATACTCTATGCAATCTATTAACAGACAAATTAACTGTTTGAGAACTGCAAGAGAAGAAGTGCATTAGGCAGTTTGTGGCTCATGTTTCATAAATTGAAATTGTGTGCATGTGTGTTGATGTACGGTTTTCTGTGCTTCTGTGTTACTGCAAATCTTCTTATCTCCCCAGGACAATGATTTGGTAGAGCAGCAGGAGATGAGTTTGACTAGAAAAGGAAGAATCGGCCTGGTTTCGTGGTTTTGGCAATTTGGCAATAAAAACGGTGTGTGTGTGTGTGTGTGTGTCTGTGTGTGTGTCTGTGTTTACTTGAATAATCATTGCTATGAGGACCTATTTGAGATTTAAACCATTAAGGCGAGGACAGATTGAGTGGTCTTTCCTTTCCTTTAAAGGACTATTCAGAGGTTTGGATTTGGTTTTAAGGTTCAGGTTTTAATTACACTATTACACTATTTGGAGAGCTTAGAATGTGCATTACCATCTTTATAAAGGTAGCAATAGTGAACGTGTGCAGTGAGATGAGAAGAAATGAAAACATGAGGCATCATTACGTTACTGTATGACTCACAGCACATATAAAGGGCTAAAATTTTCTAGATCTAATTGTCCTGCTATAGAACACAGACTGCAGATGCACATATTGGATTACATGAGACTTATCTATATACTAAAGTGCTCTGTTCGCAAATGGATGGCTGTGTGTATGCATGTGTACCATAAATCTGTTTTTCTTCAGCCTGCATAGAAAGAGAAATGCACTTAGGGAAGACATAGATCACATAAATGAAGTCAGTCATATTCACACTAAGGGCACATTGCACCTCATGACCTCACTGTGCTTTAATGTGCTTTGCTGCTCCAAAATAAACAGCGCTGACATTGCACATGTGCAGCCATTGTTAACACTTCAGCTCCTCTGTTTGCGCCGCGTCTGTTTTTATAATCACCAACCAATTGCGACTGATATTAATTTCAGCTTTTAAGCCATGTATATTCCATATACATGTGCATTAAGAAGGGTTATAGCAAGTATCTGACTTTATAGACACACTCACAAGGCCTTTCATTAGGTTTAAATGGCCTTTAATGCAACCAGCAAGTTACATGGTAGTGACTTACAGAAAGGCAACAGTAACTCAAATAACCACTCGTTACAACCACGGTATGCGGAAGAGCATCTCTGAACACTCACACCATGTTGAACCTTGAAGCAGACAGTAGTCAAGACTGCCTAAACCAAGACCAAGACAGTCGGAGTCAAGACCAGAGGGTATCGGGACCAAGACAAAGTCGAGACGAGACCAAGACTGAGACAGAGACTTAAAAGTCTTTAAACTGCAGCCAGATGCTGCTTTGTTTACGGGTGTCAGGCATATTTATGTGTTTTTGCGATGCACTCGCACAGCCCTCCTCACCGCTGTCTACTGAGTCACTCACTTACTGAGAGGACAGACGCACGCTCCACTTGACTGTCGCGTCTCTCACCCTCTCTGTTTTTGACATAATGATATTATCCTATATCCTCGCATGTGATTGGCCACAATATGGAGGGATCGGAGCATAGCTGAGCCACTGTGTGAGAGCTGAGCAGCGAAAGGAAATGAAGTGAGGAGCCGGCGCTCGCTCAATGGGAGTCGACTCTTCTGATTCACTACAAAGCATTCTCTAAGCACGGCTCTTAGAGCTGATGCTTTTGTGCATGACACATTATCGAACGCTGTGTGTCATGGATACTGTTGACTCCAAATCTCCCGACCACTATGTCGCTCTGAGACAGCAAGACCGAGACAGCGAGACCAAGACCAAGACCGAGGGATACGAGACCAAGACAAGACCAAGACCAGGTAAAAGTGGTCTCGAGACAGAGACCAACTCTAGCAGATAGGCTACAGCAGCAGAAGGCCACACAGAGTGAACTAAAAAAAAAGGAAGCTGAGGCTACAGTGTGCAAGGACAATCCACCAAAACTGGGACAGCAGAAGATTTGAAAAATATTAAGTGGTTGGATGAGTGTCAGTTTCTGCTGATGTAAACAACATGCAAGCGGTGCTTGATCCTGGCTTGTATCATGTATGCTACCTGTAGTAGCAGCTGTGTGATAACATCATGTCAATATGGACCAAAACCTCTGAGCAATGTGTTGAACGAATGCTTTTAGGAAGCAGTTAGTCTTCAATGTGATGATCTTTTGTTGGTTATATATATAAACCATCTTCATCAGGCTCATCTCTTCCTCTCAGGATGATATTACTATTATAATCTATCACAGGCAAAAACTATTGCATAGATCATGGTAAAGCATGACATGGCCACGGTCAAGCCACAAACCCAGTGCTGTAATGCTATGCAGTAATAAACACTGTGGTTTTGACACCCTCTAGTGGAAATTATCTGTTATTGAATAAATGTGGTGTGTTTTGTTGCCATGCCACAAAATACATAATAAATCATGTGGAAATCATAACAATAGCAAAACCTGTTCCTATTTTTATAAGTAATGGCATAATTTAGGCTCGGGGGGGGGGGGGGGGTGAATGCCCTGCAGCATTGGACTTCAACCCAAGAGAAAGCTGTTAATAGCCTGTCCTTTTTAAAACATAATTCCATAAACGTAACCACTTGTTTATTATCTTAAACCCGACAATGAATCTGAACAAAGCAATCTTCTGAACTGAAATGTTTGTAGCTCTGCAAAAGCCAAGAGCCAGCACACCCACACCACACAGGCCTTTGCCAGATGTGCTGCCGTGCAAAAGTAAGCAGGGCTCACATTGCTTACTCTCTCTTTCAACACACCTTTAAAATAAGTGAAGCTGGTTTCAGATTTGTCCGCTTTTGATGAGGTGGTCAGAACACAGAAATGTTTGGATGATCGTAAAAGCCTGGCAGCAGTCGCTATCACGCTGTTTTGCCAGTTTGCTGGCTCAGTGAACATATGGAAACGCTCCAGAAGTTGTAGAGTAGGTGCACTCTGAAGGATGTAAACACAGCGTTCTTAAAGGTCACATGTTTAGGTGTCTTCCTTGCATTCTGACCACAACTGCTGCTAGCGTAGCCATTGTGTTTACATCCTCTTCCTTTCCTTTCACTCCACAAGTTCTGGATGTGTTCCTTCTGCACGGAGACGGCGATTTGCAAGGTGCGCTTTGGTAGCAAATAGCTTTCACTGACACTGTTCATATGAGGTCTGTGGCTTCTCATAACTGTGCTGCTGCAGTTTCTCGAGCAAGCTGTTGATGCTGACATTTCGGTTCAAGTGCCGCAAACCAAAACAAACTGTCCTTTCACCAATGAGGAAAAAGTAGCTCTGTTTTTACTCGGTATTTTTGAATATACTTTACATTGCACTTTATCCAGATGTTTACCAATCCCAGGATATAAAGTCTTGAAATGTTTCTGTGGTTGGCAGTTTATCTGTCATAATGTTGTGATTTTCATCAAAATAGTGCCTGTGGTGTACTTTAGTGCTCAAAGCTTGATTTCATCCTCTGGTACATTTTCATCCAGACTGCGTAGATCTCCGAGAAACTACTCGGCAATTCCCAGAACTGTAAGACTGTCAAAACACCATGAGCACATGTACCGCAGCTTTTCTGTGTTTAAGTGTGTGTGTAAGAGAGAGAGAGAGAGAGAGAGACAGAAACTTGGTAAGAGTTAGGAGAGAGAGCACAGAAAGAGAGAGAAGCACAGGGTGGGTAGTGAGGAAGTGAGAAAAAATATGCAGCATTGGAAAGAGCGAGATGGGGAAAAAATATGCCTGTACACTGGCATTTTTCCATCTTTTTCTCCTTTGGGGACTCGTGGTCGCACTTTATCAACATCAGCCTTGGGAGTGCTGCCAAAACACACACACCCACACACACACACAAATACACACACACACAGACGCACACCACAACCAAAACATTGGAGTGGGCTATACAGATTTACTTACCATGTGTGTTCATTTAGTGTAATGTCTCTCTAAATGTACTGACTGCACTTTTATCATTCTTAATCTGCAGTTATCTTTATTTATTAACACTGAATGATAGACAGTTCTTTTAACTGTTGTTTCACACACGGAGAGAAGTCCTTATTTGCAGCAGGGTTTAGGAGAAGCAGTTCGATGAGGTTAGGACAGTTGCACACATTTAGGCTGTAAAGCTGATCTGAGACAAGCTTCATCATGAAGAACCAAGATTTTTTTTCTTTTTTTCATGCAGAATTATTGAAAAAATACTAAAACACCATTACACTGCCACTACCAGCCTGAACTGTTGCAGGATCAAGCTTGAATTTTGTTTACACTAACAGAAACTGAGGCTCATCAGACGAGTCAGTTTATTCCAGTCTTCTGTTGTCCAGTTTGGGTGGTTTGTCTATACCAGTGGTGTCCAAACCCAGGCCTCGAGAGTCCTGCAGGTTTTCGATGTGTCCTTGATCCATCACAGCTGATTTAAACTAATCATTTGATTTAGGTGTGTAGACCCAGGGTGATATCTAAAACCTGCAGGACACCGGCCCTTGAGGCCTGGAATTGGCCAAGCCTGGTCTATGCGAATTGTAGCCTTGGTTCCTGTTAGCTGACAAGAATGTTACTCAGTGTGGACTTCTGCTGCTGCCCATCTGCTTCAAGTTTCAACATGGTGTGTGCTCAAAACTGCTCTTCTGCACACTTTGGTTGTAGTGAGTGGCTATTTGAATTACTATTGAATATCCCAGCAGATCAGCAGTGTTTGAAAGAAGGTCCTGAGTTCGACTCCACTGCTGGCACCTTTCTGTTAGCGGGGCTGGGTAATTGGTAATTCCAAATTGCTCATAAGTGTAAATGTGAATGGTTGTCTGTGTACCTAGATTTACCCTGCCTCTCACCTTAAGGTAGCTCCAGCAAGTTGTCTCCAAGCCTAAATGCACTGATTTGCTGTCATGTGATTGCTTGATTAGATATTTGCCTACCTAATAATGTGGCCGAGTAAAAACTTGGCATGATGATACAGAAGAAGAAGTTTACCAGAGTTACTACAATAAAAATATTCAAGTTATTCCATCAAACATTTCCTATGACATTTTAATGAAAAACAGAATTTTGGCTGTTTTGTGGATCTCGAAGAATATTCTTGTATTCATTGTGAGCCATAAAAAACAATTTCACTAGCTGGGCCCACGTCCTCATTTTAGGTTTGACAGCGTTTTAGTAGGTAAAGGTGATACTTGGACATGAATTGAGCTGCGGTTTGGGAAAGGCCTCGAAGGGGACTGGCAACGGCTCCCCGGCCTGGCAGATCCCCGTGTACTAAATAGAAGTGAAGAAGTTAAAGAATTGAAAAGGGGAGGGAGGGTGGGGTACGTAAACGAGAATGAACAGCTTGCAGAAATAGTGGAACCTATACAGATAAGAACCGGAAGGAGCGTGGTTAGACAGATATGGACATAATGTCCAAAAGAATTTACTAGATGCAAAGTAACCATAATTTAGTATGTTTACTATGAAATAGTGTAGAGTAAAATAATATTCTTATATAAGTTAATGGTTCCCTATCATGACACTACGGTGGGAAGAAAATTTAAATTTCTGCGCACAGAAGATCTATTTCCTCTTGTGGTTTTGAAAATTGGATTTATATAGTAAACTTTTCCCAGAACCACAGAGCCCCTGTAAAACTCATTCCCCCCCATCACTGAACCTTAACCATAGGCACTGTGCCATATCACATAGTGTACACAATCCACACCCAAACACACAAACCCTTTATAAGACAAATAATGCATACTTGCCTTATGCATATACTATGAGGCACATACAAAAACATGTTGCCCCACGTGTATTGGCAAGCACATTTGTTCCAATAATACACGCAAAAACATGCTTACAAAACTGTACATCTTTACACTGCTAAATGCACACGCACATACACACCAGACCACATGGGAGGCCCCCCTCATCTTCAAAGGAAGTGCTCCACCCCTGTACTCTTATTGGTCACTGTAAGGGCCAATGAAAAGGGAAACCCAACTAGGAGTGGACCTCCGGTGTTCCTTTACTATCTTAATTTTACTGAGTATCTGACTCAGTGTAAATGTACTTGCTTGACTTTCTTGTTCTTCTTTCTTCCAAGGCTCTCAATGCCTAAAGGCAACATCTTTCTGTTTATTTAAACTGCTATTTAGGGTGAGGGAGTTGGAAGAAAGCAGAAAAGTACCTGAAAAGAAACAGACAGAAAGAGAAATAGTCATCAAAAATGGAGGCAGAAAGGCAGTAAGATAAGATGTGTTTCCTTTCACTGGCTGAGTGGCAGCAGAGTATTGTCTCTAGTTAAGACTTACCTAGAATAGGTTGTATCCCACCCTGAAATAAAGCATGAGATTGGAAGAAGATGTGTCATGTCAAACGTATAGTTTTCTTCAAAGAATTTCCAAAACACAGTCACAGGTTGTTGATCTCTGAGCAGACCTATTACCTGCGTAAAGTCATGAGACCTATGATAGTCTAAGAAAATGCTTACATGCAAGAATTCGGAAGAAACAATATGCACCTTTGTGATGTGAAGGAAAAAGCTTGTGTGTGTACATTACCTGTTATGAGTAATGTCCGACAATGTTGTTGACCATCTTTCCTCTGTGTTAAGCATATAAGTACAGTACCGCAATGTTAAGTGGTCTTAGACCACTTTCCCCAAAGAGGCAAGGACTGACCCCCCCCCCCACACACACACACACAAAAGTTCTTCATGACAGCTGAATTTTTTAGCATGGCTCACCCATTTGATGGACGATTTGCAAGACCCTATAATTATTAGGTTATTCGGGGCAAATTCTGCTGCAAGTCCTTAAGTGGAATGATCACTGCGGCATCACTGAGAGTTGAAAAACTGTCTAAATTCTTTCATCTGTAATAAAATGATCAGTGTGGCTGCTCTACCAGGTGTAACAATTAAGTTTAACATCCAGGCATCCATGAAAACAGAATTTATAATATTTAACGGAGTTGGAAGTTAGCAGGGAGTTAGCTCGCTAACTTCCGTTTAAATATAATATACCATGTTCTGACTGAGGGATTTATGAAACAAATTAAAACGTACAGCTCTGCTATCACTTCCAACAAAAACGAAGACAGGAAAGTAAACAGCAGCGACGTTTGTAGGGTTACTGAAGTTTAGTTAGCTGGTATATAATGATATGCTACGTGATCGATAGCGCGACAAAGCTATGTTAGCATTATATAAACAGTAAAGCTGTAGGACGAACGCTAACGAACGGAGTACTTTTTTCAAATGTGAGGGTTCCTAATGATTAAGGGCAAATACAATCGTATGGCAGGATGCTGTAAACAGACCAAACGTCAGTCAGGAGAACCACAGAGATAATCCATCCAAAATACGAGGTTAGTCATTAATATACTGCTGCATGGGCTGGGCTGTAGTTACATCGTAAGGGTTTAAAAACTGAGCTTTAAAGTGATTAGCAGTAATAAAAACCGAGAGAGGCCTGAAAGTGATCACTGACTGTTTTTAGGGGCTTGTTGAGATTAAATAGAACAAGATACAAAGCATTAAAACATGTTAAAAACACAACAGCCTTATTAAATTCAGACAACTTTGGGCCCGGAAGCAGGATTCATCACGTCATCACTTAAAGAAAGGATAGCGGAATTGGTTTGGTTAGTCCCCAGTATACCTTTTTTCCTTTTTCTGACCACTACTCATGCTAGGGCCTTCATCTGGGTCGGAATTTTCTCCAAGACCCAGGTTAGATTGACCACTTTTTCATTTCAGTAATTATCTATCGCTATTACTTGCAGCATTGTCTCACTTCTTCTGTTTTACTGCCAGTTGGCAACCCATTTAATTAGAGCAGGTAGTTTTACTGCCCTCTAGAGCAAGAGAATGTAATTGCTCTACCCGTTACTCATGCCGGTCACTTAGAGTACTAATTATGTGGAACCAGATAATCTTCCGCGGCACACCTGATCATTTCTCACAGCACACCTATGTGCCAGGCCACAGTGGTTGGGAAAACTATTAAGTTTTGGTGTAAATTTAAAACTATTAAAAGCACTATTGAGTCACAAAGCATCAAACACTGTATGAAGGTGCAGAAAAGTCCAAATGTAATGTCTCCTTATGAGGACACAGGGTCTCAAGAGTTTGAAATAGAAGTCAACAAATCAGTGAGTCACAGTGGCTATTTCCATCTGTTATATACAGTCTATGGTCTGGTAAACCGAACAGGAGCATCTAGCAGCTAAAGTGACGTTTCTTTATCTGAGGCGTGGTAACAACCAAACAAAAATGAGACAAATGACTCCAGATTAAGGGTGTAAGATGTGACGTTTTATCCTATACTGGTAACCTGACAAGGGTGTACCCACCTGTCACCCTTCAAATCCATTATGGATTTTGATAGGAAGAAGAAGATCACTTATGTAAGTTGGAGCTACACCATGTAGGGCCCTATAAGTCATGATTATGATCTTAAAATGGACCCTGAACTTGACAGGGAACTAATGCAGTTGAATCAGCAGGGGAGTGGCATGGGAGTATTTGTGATGCTTTATCAGAAGCCTAGCAGCAGCATTTTGAACACCCTGCAGTCGTTCCAGGGAGGCATTACTTAAGCAAGTAAACAAGGAATTACAATAGTCTAAGCGAGATGAAACAAAAACATGAATAATCATTTCCAATTCGGAACGTGACACAATGGGACTCAGCGATATTTCTTAAATGGTAAAAACAAGAGCGAACCAAAGATTTAACGTGTGTCCAGCGTCAGAGCTGGATCAAATGTAACACCAAGGTTCCTTTGGGGGCTCGGGTTAGCATACGAAACACACGAAATGCTTCATTTCAGGTCGTTTACTTTGTGTGTTTGTGAGAATTGGACAGGGGATATTGCCAGTGAACACGACTCAAGTCCAGAAGCAAACAAAAAGAAGATAAACTCGCACACGTGCACACAACCCACTGAACTTTGACATTGAAAAGACAGGAAATAGGCTGTTATCTATACACGCACACACAGACACACAACATTTATCTCTCAGTCACAACACATGCTGTAGGTTTGCAACTTGAGAGAGTGTGACCCTTGACCTTTCCCCCAGTTAGCTAACAAAAAAGTGCACGGAAAAACAGTGTAAATAGTCAGCAACAGCACATAATATGAGCATGAGGCTGGTCTTTACATGTGGTGGACCACATGTTCCCACAGACACCAAAACAAAAACAAAAGATGTTCCCTAATTAAGATATCCCCTGCTTTGCTATCTATGGAAAGTCCCACAAGTCAATTTAATACCCCAGATATGACCATTTGACCTTTTCCTTCTTCTTGTATTCTACCCTCATTATCTATCACATAAATCACCTCTTTCTTTCCAGCTCTACTTTATTTGACAGTCAGACAGAAAATTATTATATTTGTATCAAACCAGCAGAAATCTTAATTTATTACAAACATTCATGGATCATAAATAAAACCCTTTCACGTCAGCACCAGCTGATGCTGTCTGATCCCCTTCTCCTCCCCCGCCTCTTTGTGGTGATCAAAATCAATTTTCCTAGTAGCAAAACAAGTAGGAGGATAGCTGCTTCTATAATTAAACATGATGTTCATCTGAATATAGGTGCTTTGTGAGTTTACAACTTGAGCGCAAAAAAACCTACCCTTTAAAAAGCTCTGAACTTTAGGGCTAGGATCAGTAGGGTTGTGAAGATAAAGGTGAGGGGAAAGCAAATAAAACGTATCAGAGAGTGGTCCTCACAAGTATAGAAGCATAATCATGTTTCAAAGCAATTTTTGATCATGTTTTTTGCTGTAAAAATCACTAATAGAGGGAAACAACTGGGTATTTAACCAAGAGAATACAGTAATTGATTGAAATTAACAGACTCTCTTAGGCGCTGTTCTCCAATAGTTTTAAGGTAGACACACATTAGGGATTATTTATGTTGCCTGGTCATATAAAGTGTGGCTATTAAATAACAAGTATAGCAAAGTACTACTGTGATTATTTTATAACCACACATTGCATTAAGCCATTAAAATGAGCTCCATCTCCATCCAACTACATCGTTAAAATACTTAATGTTTCTGCATCTGTTATGAAAATCCAGAAATCCAGTATGTGATAATGTCATTTTGAAAACGGCTATGACAGAGCTCTTTATTCCTTCTTTCTTTCTTTTCTTTCTTTTTTTTTAAACATTGTTGATGACTCAAAGTCCTTTAACCTTTTAAGCCTCCATTTGCCATCTGGACGGAGGAGAACAAGCGTGTCAGTGATATAATATCATTTGACTCTCAGCATTCCTCACTATAACCACATGGTCTAACAGAGTGTCTCATATCAGTGACTCAGCCAGCTGGCCCCTCCAGCTCTGCAGGGGGGCATGCGAGGTCAGTAGTCTTATAGAAACATTTATACATGTAAATTGCTGATTGGTTTTGTGTTCACTGTAAAGACACGTTTTCTGCAAAATTTGAGTCCATTTCTTAGTAGAATAAATGTTAAAGAACAGTCACTCATTTACACTCAACTAAACGACCTATTCCTAAAAAAATGACGCAAATTTTGGCATCAGATGCTTAGCGCGAGAGTTATTCTTGTGACCACACTTAAGTCTTAATCTAGGCTTAAGTCTGCCAAAGTGCTGTTCCTGCCTTAACCTAACCAGAGGCATGATGTGACCTCCTATTGGGTCCTGGGGAATTTAATTGCTGTTTATTTAAGGTTTCATTTAATTCAGGAAAATATCATTAAAGAATAAAAGTTTATAAAAACATGGCACCGGACACCGGTACCCATCCCTAGTCATCAGTCTGCTATCAGTTTGCAACTGAATGGGGACAAGTTGGCAATTACATGCAATCTGTTTGTGATGATCTCATGAGTAACTCTGCCAAACAGGTGACAATCACAAACCTGTTGCTGTTGACTTATGCAGAAATTCACATCATCTACTTACATTCAGAGTCCAACAGCTGACATAGGCACTTGGCTCCTTTGCTTTTATGCAAGACTATAACCAGAATACAACCATTTAGCAACGAGCTGAGTCGAATCCCCTATTGGAAAGATGCATTGCAGATGATTTGGAGTCGTTGATGCAGACTGACAAGATCTGATGTTTTAATATCCACAAAAACTACAAAAATTAGACCCAATTTACAGTTAGTCACAATATAAGAAGAAAGGGTAACCCGTTAAAGCATGCAAAGACACATTCTGACCATAGCTCAAGGTGCTGGTCTGTACCTATGTTTTTAAGTGTGTGTGTGCGAATCCAAAAATAAGTGTTTCTCCTCTGAGGGCAGTCACACTATAAGATTGTTTCACAAGAGGTAGGTGTGTTTTTCTTAGTATTAAAGGATCATCTGGAATGCTACATACCTTTGAAGAAGCGTGCAGCAGATGTGTGAGTGTGTGTGTGTGTGTGTGTGTGTGTGTGTGTGTAGGTGTGTGTGTGTGTGTGTGTCAGATGGATATGGGAGTGCATCACATGCCAGGAGTATGTGCACCATCGGTGCGTTCTGATAAATTACACGCTGGCATGGCAACATAACAAACACACAAATAAACAGAAATGTTCTTATTGTCTCCAAAGTGTTTTCTCTGCAGTGAAGTTCAGAGATGGAGAGTGTGAATGACATGCATGCAGCAGCAGAGTTAACCTTTGTTATGAAAAAATGAGGTAACTCTGTTGGACTAGGACCAAGAAGATCTCCTATGGGCCCATAAAAATTACATACGATTTATGTGAGGTTCACATAACCATATAGTGCAGCTTTCCACGTTGCAGAAGAAAGAATTTGCACCGTAGCTCAGTTCAGACAAGCAGCAACTGCTTTACGCATAAATTAGAGGTAACATATGGCATCTCATTTATTCATTATTTTCCAAACAGCGGGAGGGATTTTTAAAAAAATCAGTCAGATTTTCTCCAAGTTAATTCAAGCAAAGCAGATTTGAAAAAGCGAAGCCAATCCCAAATTTTTAGGCTCTGATCCAAGAAGAATCAACAACAGGGCGAAAGGAATCATCAATTCCAGACAAGTTTTCATTTTGTGTGTTACGATTTTGGTTTGACTGATGAAACGTGTCCCGTGCATACAGGAGGAACTGTTCCTCTTCAAGCATGGATGGAAAGGCAATAGAGGCTAAAAAGATAACATTAACCCTTGTGTGGTGTTCGTATTTTTGTTACTCAGCCAGTGTTCATGGATCTGGTGGACCCGCTAGAGTTTTGGCTTTCCAAATTAACACTATCAAACAATTTTATGTTAAATTACTCAACAGATGTTTACTTCATCCCAATTACAAGACATATGAACAGCAAACATGGTTAATTTTTTCCCTTTACCTTTGTTAGATCACATTTATGAATTAATGTGCTTCTCGTTTTTCTTTTATATAAAATGTTATAAATAAATCAGTTATAATCAAGTGGAGTGAGTGGAAAGACACAACACATTTACACGTGAAAAAATAATTAATTGTTTAATTTTTCTTTTGACAAAAACTGAACACGGGTCTCACACACCCGAACACCATACAAGGGTTAAAATAGCGTGCCACCAGGTTGTGTGTTTGAGGATTAACACACACGCACTCAAACACACATGATTTGCATGATGGTGACATTCATTTGTCTCCAGGCGGGTCCACACGCTGTGGAAACACATTTATGTCTTTAAATGCACGTAAACGCACATATACACTAAATCATACACATGTACCTCACACAATGGCGTGTTAAAAGAACCTTGGTAACAGTAACGTCCACCATGATTTGTTGAGTTGCAAAAGTATCCTACTCATTGTTAAGAGTTTGCTTGAAGTTGCTATTACAAGGAAGGCATGTTTGGAAAGTTGTCAGCCTGATGTCAGCGAGTCTTTGTGAGCACAGCAATGGCAGCAATAGCTGGAATTCCTTGTCCATCTCTGCAGTGTTTAACCTGTCATAAAAAGAGCTTTGCAGTTATATATATATGCACTCGCTTAACCAGGGAATCGCAAATACCATTTGTTTTTCTTGGTAGATTATACCATTTTAAATTGCTTTTTGAGTTGTCAACACCTTCAAAGAGGTTAGGGGTAAAGAGCAAGTTGGACAAAGACTCTTTATGGTGAAATTGTTTGCTCTTATGGGAGAAGGCTAAAGACCTTTGTTGGAGGAATGCTGTCTGTAAACATCGTGCCACGCCACTGCTGCAGCAGCAGCACATCAGTCATTTGAAAGGGAAATGCTCCATGAAACAATGTTCGTGTGACAGACTTAAACATTTCTCAGAAAACAAATATACCTCCATTTCCTTTAAACTTGAAATTTGCAAATAGTTCTCACACCAGTGCTACTGTAGGACATTCTGCAGTCATGACCAAGAGGTTATTTTAAGCTGCAAACATGCAAAATCTTCTCTTGCGTATGTGTGAAAGACTGAGCTGCAGCCATAAATTCTTAGGGACATGACTCTACCAATGCTCAGCACCTGCTCAATTATCTCTAGAAAGAATCTGAATTTAAAAACTAAACTGGAGGACATCTCGCAATCAGATCTGAATAGTACGCTATATTTAGCACCACAGCTGTTGGATTCAGATCTTCCTGGGGCCTTTCTGTATGGAGCTCTCCCTACACACTGTCTGATTTCCTCCCACAAATGAACCAGTCCAAGAGAATGGGGGTTGTTGTGCTTTGCTAGTGCTGTGTTGGGCACCCATCATGCAGTTAATGTTGATTTGTCTTCTCGACATCCATGTAGTGAATCTCCTTTTCCACCACATCCCACAGGTGCTCTATTATACTGAAACTGTGGAAACCACTTTGAGATGATTGAACATTGTGACATGGTGGGTTATCCTGCTGCACCAGAAGATACTGTGGGTGTGGATGGATGCATGGATGGATGCAACAACACTCAGTTAAGCTGTAACCTTGAAACTATGCTCATTTGGTACTAAGGGGCTGAAAGTCTGGTGAGGTCTTCTGCTGCTGTAGACCATCTGCTTCAAGCTTTATCATTTTATGCATTCAGAGGTGCTCTTCTGTATTCCTTGATTATAATGAGTTATTTGAGTTACTGTTGCCTTCCTATGAGTTTCAAGCAGTCTGGCCATTATCCTATATTTTCTCTTTTTCAGACAGTTCTCAGTAAACCCTATAGATGTCTGTGTGAGAAAATCCCAGTAGACCACATTCAAAGTCACTTAAATTCGTTTCCTTCATTCATTCAAATGCTTTGTTTGAACTTCAGCAGGTTGACGTGACCATGTCTGCAGGCCTAAATACCTAAAGTGGCAAGTGGATGTATTTTTTTTTTTTGCGTATGGATCTTGTAAGGTTGAAGTGCTATCATGTTTGTGGTGCATTCTGCTATAGTGGATGTGTTCAGATCTACATTTTATCATTTTAGACACACACA
>NW_005187415.1:6314451-6318562 GCF_000239375.1 Pundamilia nyererei
ACACACACACACACACACACACACACACACACACACACACACACACACACACACACACACACACAGTGAAGGAGGGAGAAATAGAAACTAAGAAAGTGAACACAATACTTAATACAGAATCACTTGGTCCTTCCAGCCCCCTTTTTTCCACCCATCTTCCAGTTCACCCTTCATTTTGAGCTACTACACATATGTGAAGTTTCTTGAGTCAGTTTTGCACAGCTGCAACAGTGTCAACAGTCCATCAGTGTCAGAGTATGTAAGGAAGACACTATGCACAATAAAAGACTAATTGCATCTCCTGTTGATATAGTAAAGGTCAATACTGGGGCATTTAAAGAGGCAGGTCACCCTTTTTTTACTCACCAATACCACTAAAGTTTTGAGTTTATAAAATAAATCTTAATAATTAAAGAGTAGTCCAAAATTGTCATTTCTACATTGTTGCTCCTTACAAAATACATAATTTAGATTTAGACTAAAAAAAAAGCAGTCCCAATTCCCAAAGGTAATGTGCAAGGTAGAAGTATGTACAGTAGATGTGTGGGGCATATGCACTTTTCATATATAAAAACTTTTCATATATAAAACTATTTGTAATGGCAGTTATAATGTTAACCATGGGTGTGCACTGACTATAATGGCAGTAGAATATACAATCCCCTCATTGAGATTTACGACCTTTCTTAATCTGAGAATGGAAGAACTAAAATGTGGCCCTGGTCTCGAAAGAAAAACTAGCATCTTGAAATTCCAACGACATGCATGCACAGAGAACAGAAACAGTGTTTCATCTAGCAGTGAAAACCTTCAATCACGTACTGCTCCTGATATTATACAACTATTGAGCAATGCAATATTTTCCTCCAAAATCCACACTGTGCTTGCATGTGTGCAGTTTGTGCTTGTGTGCTCTTGGCACATTGTAGGCACGAGTACAAAAACCATTAAACGATCAAAAACAGCACCAAACATCAGACTTATGAGTCATATAAGCCTTAGAGTAGAGTGACTATATTGCGGTTACACAACGCGTCCTAACTGTGGTTGTGGTTTTGAGCAATTATAATTCATTGACCCAAGCAGGTAATTTTCCACAATTTGATTTTGACTTAAAACCACACCAGACTGCTTGTATCCAAAACAAACATGGGGAGAGGACTGCGGGAAAGGCTCACTAATACATTTCTGCGTGATTGCGTACAATACTGTATATTGCTAATGTTGGCTCGGGGCCTAAGGTGTGATGTGAACAGGTGTAATGAAAAGAAAACTCCTAACGTGAATAGGTGACACTTGAAGACAATTTTTTTTCTCTTCACTTATTCTAAAGAGATGTTTTTTTCCGCAGATGTTTGGTCTTTAAATCCCCCTCAGGCCTGCAAGCTTTCATGCCATGTGTGACATCGCAGGACATTCCTCACCGCAACTTCCTGGATTTAATGACCCGGCCTTCATCGCTGTCCGCAACACACACTTCCTTCCTCTGTGCATGCGTGTATGTTGGTATTCCTACTTCCTGAGTTCCACGAATGCCGCTGTTATGCACTGAAACTGCATCCCATTACATGACACATTTAAAGAGACAGGCAGTCAGATAGAGACGGTGTTGAAAATTAAATATATGCATAAAAAACAAAACATAACTGAAACACAGGGAGTGCTTTCTGTTAATCTCACAGCATTTTGAAAATGTTACTTCTTGTCTGGTCATTTTAAAAGTCTTACTTGAGGTGAACCATGTGGCCGCGTGTGTTGACTGACGCACACATGACTGAGTTAACTGATAAACATGTTTTGGTAGAATTCAATTAACATCAGTGATAACGGTTTATCTTTTTCAGCTCTATTTACGATATCCAGTAAATATTTGCCTATCGTGCATTTTCAGTATTCCCAATTTAATAGAGCGCATGCTCAATCCTGAGCCCATGTGTGAGGGAATGGGCTTGAATATTACTCGCTGCAGCACCAGCACAGCATAGATACAGACCCCAACAACAAGCTGTTGACTAGAGCAATCATAACTGTACCAGAATAACAGTGTGAAGTGTGAAGAGAGAGAAAACGGACTGACTAGACAGGAAGATCAACATGGACAAAACCAAAATACACCCAGTTTTTTCATTATACTATTTTAGAACATGCTATACTTAAGTTTAGTTATATTTTCAAACATCTCTCATCAGCAGATCCCTTCTTGGGTTAATCGCTAGTCCCACATCCTGTCCTAATTAATATGAGTCTTTCTCTTAATTTTCATGTATTTACCTTTAACCCTGTTTTCACTCTGTGTACAACCAGCTGCTCTACTCTACTAATATTCATACACAAATGACTTGGGCTTAGACATTTTAAGTAATCAACAAAGGGTCATTGTTCAACCTCTTTTACTTTAACACCTTTTCAGTGCTAACATGCAAAAGTCCATACCTAGTCGTGCTATTGACGCATTAAGTGTTTTTCCTCTGTTTTCCAACCTGACTGGCAGTAAACACCACTGGGTTTCTTTTAAGTTAGCAAGTTAATTATAACCCTGTCACCATTTTACTCAAGATGTGACAAGTGGAAATCTACTGAAGCTGAACGTTATACAGTTGGTGCTTGCAACCTAATACCTGCTCAACCAGTCAAACATGACTTAACACGTGGCACAGTCACGGTCTCTTTGGTTCTGTGTATATACATAGCACTTGAACCTGCACTTGACTTTATTTTCTATCCGGATGTTTGATGAGCTAAAAACACAAGTTAGGCATGTGTGTAAGGAAAAGCAACAATGGCTAATTACTAGGTGGAAGTATAAGATTATGATGAAAAACTTCCTTATTTGACATTGCCAAGATTCAACAGGCACAGTGTGTCTAAGTCATGCATTACGCGATGTAGGTAGTATGAAAGAAAACTTGCATGAGCAGTTACAAATGCCCCAGGACTGTGTGGATACATTGGTTTACTCTACAACAGCCATTTTACACACATTAAGTGAAAGAATGGATTTCCTGTTGCAGCTAAGTCATTAAGGTGCACTTCAGCGCAATAACTTTTGATACATCTGTGAAGGTTCTCAGTCATCCAGGTCATCGTAGTCTAAGGAGCTTGGAAAGAAAAGTGTCAGGACTTCTTTAAGTTGCTTGAACCTCTCATCCCAGAAGCTTCTTCAGTTCTAGGGTCAAATGGTGGAGAGTCCCAGATTTAATCCCCGTGGAAGTAACCCCCCGAGAGGCCAAATGGACCCACACATGAAATCACGATAGGGTGGGGCTAGGTTTCACAATGAGCTCACCTGAAACCTTGGCTGATTGTGACCTACACCCGTTTTCACAGCTGGGCTCGTGTGATTAGGTAGAGGATCATTAGGGGGTCCATGTTCTCTTGGGGGGACACTCCCACAGGGATTAAATCTGGGACTCTCCACCATTTGACCCTAGAACTGAAGAGGTTTTTCAGATGAGAGGTGAAACGTCTTCAAGCAACTTAAAGAAGTCAAGAAACTTTTGATACCAGTCCAGCCACAGTGGAGAACAACTTTTACAGAGTTTATGTGCAATGATTATCAGCCTGAAAGAAAGTCTAGCTATCTCATTACAAAAAGGGTTTGTATCGCAGTTGCAACGTGGGAATGATCATCATACATTTAAGAACTCTCTGACTAAAGCTTTCTCAATAAGCACTTGTATAATTTCCCATAACCGCAAGAATGTGATGTCCCACTGCCACTCCTGGAAATGAATATGTATAGACATCATTTTGCTCTTTCACTGCCAAACTTTTGACTTGACTTGACTTGCAAACACACTTGAAGCATAATACACAAAGTGAAACAAAGTGACTAGTTTTCATTCAATTTTATAACATCTTTGGCAAGCCAAGAAATAAAGTGCTTTGCTCTTGGAAAGACTACAATACTGATAATGTTGAGTGTCCGCCCAGTCCTTATTACAATACTGGAGAGTTTTTCTTGAATTATAAATGGGATAGAGGGTTTCACTGATTGGCATTGCTGTAACACAACAAAAAGAACAGGACTCTGTTTTACCTATTAAATGTTTCATGCACAGTAAGACAACATACTTTCTATTGTCTCCTTCAGTTTGAATATCCCGGCCCC
>NW_005187415.1:6318884-6322724 GCF_000239375.1 Pundamilia nyererei
CAACACACACACACACACACACACACACACACACACACACACACACACACACACACACACGTGACCAAACACCAGTCTGGGAATTTATTTAGGTCCTCTAAGGATCATAAATGTGATATATATGTTTGTTCAGAGTAAACTTATGTGGAGAAAAAAAACAATAAATATCCCAGGAAATCTAATGTGTGTGGTTATGAGCTTTTTTTTTTTAAATAAAACAAATAGGAGCACAGCAATGTGCTTGTTAAAACAGTTTAGAGTGGAAGAAAATGCCTACATTGTATGCTTTAAAGGAGCATAAAATCAACATGTGTATAACTAATTTGTTAACAGTAAAACCTAAAGTCTGCAGCTTTAAAACATTTAAATGTGGAATATTTTTGGGAAAACTACATAACTGCTTAATAAAAAACAGTTTTCCTAGCAGTAAGAGAATATCAGAACAGTTTGTGTGTAAACAAAAATGGGTTGCATTGACTCGTGGCTTTACACAGACAACAGTTATTAAGTGGGTGCCTTTGTTTCACACTTAGCATGATCTCATAGGGCTGAGCTCAACAATAGTCCCATGAGCACCACATACACCAAGGGGCATCAGTGACAGAGCCTGGATGAGGTAAGACTGACCCTCGCCTGCCGCCTGCACTTTCGTTCTTTCCCTGAATCACTGCTTTCCTGCCCCCAGTTTTTTTGTTTAAGCACAGATAATTATATGACCTCACAACAAAGTACTGCATTACAAACTAAAACAAGAGTTGCTTAAACAGAGCTTGAAGTCGTCCTAATATCCTATCAAATCACCAAATTTGTGTACAATTGAAAAATCAACCAAACATAAACAAATCTAAACAAAAAAAATGAAGTCACCTCCTGTCCTCAGAACCATTTTCCCACTTGGACGAAATGTAAACTAGCTCAGCAGTCCCCGAACTTTTTTGTACCATGGACAAGTTTAATGTCAGACAATATTTTCACAGACCGGATTGCGGATAAATACAACAAAATAAAATGATATGACCAAGATAAAAACTGTGGTATTTTGTAAATTTAATAATAAACGTGAATTCACTGTGTAGTTGTGTAACTTTATTTGCAGCGTCCTCCTGAAATACGACAACAGCATTGAGAGTAACATCCTCCTCTTTGCCCCTTAATGCTCTCTGGTCGCTATGGTAACGTGTAAATATTTCTTTCAAAATAAGACACACAACTACAACACGGGAAAAGACCCAGGGAAACCGAGTTAATGATAAAAACCCTGAAAACTATACATGTCACACCCGAGCCTCAACTCTCGCGGCCCGGTACCAGATGACTCACGGACCGGCACCAGTCCGTGGCCCGGGGGTTTGAGACCGCTGGACTAGCTAATCCAGGTAAATTGTTGACTATGTAACTATTCAAAGATGCAGAGCAACATAAGAACTTATTTGCTTTGATTCATTTAATAACCTTAACTCTACATGTATGCTGTTTTTGACCTCTATGCTTGGCAAAAGTAGCTCACCCTTTAGAAACTAACTACTACAGTATGTCCACCAATAAGTGGCAGCTCTGTCTGTCTGTCATTTGGTGCTGGGTACATAGCACTCTACAGTTGAGAAATAAATGAACAATATACTAGAGGTGGAGGTTTGTGTGTTGCCTATTAATGCATGACTGCTATTGTTTGCCTTGCTTTGCCCTGACAGTGTTCCACTGGGGCAAGCAAGATGAGCAGTGCTTGTCCATTGAAATCTAGACATGACTTAAAAATACAATGAAAGTGATCTCTCATCCTCATTCTTAATGAGTTTTCTGTTCCGTAAGCTTCTTTCGTTGCCTGTTTGTTACATCCTCTAGATTACAGCTACCTTGTGGCAACAATTGGCTCTGATCTCTGGAAGCAGAATTAACTTTGCTTGCCTTGGATTCCACTAAAATCTGTAGCACAGGTCGATTTTCATGTTTGTCTCCCATCAAACATTATTGTCCTGCCGTGTCCAGCTGAAGAAAACAGGCAAGTTGAATAGGTGCAGACTCAACCAGCATTTTCAGATTATCATGTATAAGAAATCACTTGGTTGACTGAGTGTAAGTTTATCCATCAATTTTGTTAATACAACATCTTTCTTTTTCATTGATATTTTTAATTGCCCTGTGATGGTTAACAATTTTACACAGTGCTCAAGCCTTTTAACTCAGCTTCAACTATTTTTGTGAGTTTCTTAAAAGATGTTTTGTTTTGTTTTTCTTAATGTATGGTTTACAATTGACTGACAAGATTCCCAATTCGGTCCCTGGAGGAGACACAAATTCCTTTGGCGTTAAATCAATTGTATGAACTGTGGTGTCCTCTTGTAAATAATAGAGCAGGCAAAATAAACTTTTGTACTATAGATTCAAAAGAATCTTTCGTATCTATACTGTGCAATTATAGAATTCCATGGGTTCATTGTTTCTGTCAAAAAAGGGTCACGCTTTGAATATCCAAGATATTTATCAAGTCGCATTTCCAAGGACGCTGCAAAATTAGCTAATTCTAACAAAGAAAAACAAACAAGCCCAAAAAAAAAATGCCAATTTCATATTTTGAAGACGTGGTAGTGCCAATGCTAGGTGAGTAATGAGAAAACGAATAACAATAAAGTTGCAGGATTTATAATCTAAAAGGTGGGTTAGAAGACAACTAAACCCTAATATAGCTGAAGAGGAGGAGGTAAAGTATAGAGTTATTAAACGTCTGATCTATCCTCAATTGAAATGTTTATTAAGAGTCACTTTAGAGTTGTATTTTTCCATTGTTTTGATTCAAATAAGTGCAGACAAAGAACCCTATCTCACTGGGACTCTTAACTCTGCACACACCTCTGACAGTAGCACGTATGAACACAAACAAACTGGCAGCCATACAAGCTTGACCAGAAACATTCAGGGCTGGGTGTTTTTCCCACACAAACTTTGTCCAGTCCAGTGACCTACTACTCATGCTGGAGGAAAGGAAAACACAGATAAAGAGAGGTCTGTATTTACCTCTACTTCAACCCTCAATTAACATAAACACACACATGCTCACGCAGACACATGCGCCGCCCTGGCCAGCAGCCCGGCACACAGCCATGCATTTCATCAACAAAGATGAAATCAGATTCTCTATGTGTGTTTGCATGGCCCGAATTACTTTTTCTTTTTCTCTACATGCCAAGCTGCATCGCCCTTCAGTCCTACTTCTTGCTTTCTCATGTGTTTTCTATCACTTCCCTCTCTTAAAGAAATAGCTCAGCCTTTTGGGGAAATATGTTTAGTCGCAATCTCCTGCGAGAATTAGATGAAAGGTTCTGGTTCACTGTGCATCAATAAACACAAAGGCTTTGTTCATCACAATCCCTACCACATGCAGCCTCTTAAGTATTGCATATGTTGTTTTTATGCCTATTTTTACGTTAATGCTTTTTCACAGATCTGTGCATATGTGGGTATCTCTATATTTATGTGGCAACAATTTGAGCACAGCACACATCGTGCAGGCTGCAGGCAGTTCAAATATAGTTGAATATAGTTGTAAATGCTACAGAGAAGCAATACATAATTCCTCGAAAATGTTTTTATGAGAAGGGTGTGTACACAGAGCCTGTGAGAAGACTGGCGTACGGATTTATAAGCCTGGTGTTCATCTCTGATTTATGTTCATCTCTGTGTGTGCATGCATGACTTAAGTGTTGTGAGTTACTGTCCCTGCAGGGAACCCTCGGCATTGGGGGGGGGGTTCCTGCTTTTTCTTGGCAACTATGACTGGAACAAGTGGATGAAGAACAAAAGTCTGTCACGAAACTCTTGGCCTTAAAGCTCCTATTAATGATT
>NW_005187415.1:6323082-6324027 GCF_000239375.1 Pundamilia nyererei
ACACATGCACGCTCACACACAAAAATTGGGCATGGCTCCTTTTAGAACTGTTTTAGATTCAAACTGAGTTAGCTGTCATTTCCCCTGCAAAATGAAAAGAAAACACAGTATCCCCCCTGGACAGAGAAGAGAGGAAGAACAAGAATAGAGAGAAATGAAAGGAGGAATAGGGTAACAAGGAAAAATGGAAGAAAAAGATGAGGGAAAGACAGAAAAGGATGGTGGTAAATCACACAGACAAGGACAAGTATGATGTATTTTCTAATTCAAATAATATTTTCAGTGGTAGACGATCAAAGCAGATATGCAGATAATGGGCCCATATCCTGCTTTCAGGTTGTTTCTCTTTCTTATAGTGTTTTATATAGCAAAGTCACAAAGGCTAATGTCAACGCCAAAGGTATTACTCTCACGAACAGAAAACACGGCTGCTGAACCGTTTGCAATGCCATTTTATAAACAGCTTATTTGCATCACTTTTTCCTGCATATGAGAAATTGGTGAGACACAAAGAGGGTTTGGCTTCCAAAGTAGAAGTACTAGGACTGTAATAAAAAGTGGTTAAAATTTACTCAAGTTTAAAATATACTTTTTGTATTTTAAGTGTCTTAATAACAGTCTTTGTCTTAACTAAAGTAAATCGGGTTGGCTTGCTGTGTAAACTAAAGCATTGGTCTATGAGAGCTGCAAATCATTGCATTCTTTTTTCTTTATATTTTCACAATGTCTCAACTTATTGGAATCGGGGCTTATACAATACGAGTGATTACATGTTTAGTTACCCCTGAAGGCTACCAACTATGTAAGACATTTACATAATACAGCTGCTTCACTGTTTTGTGTCCAGGCCATGCTGCTAATCTAGTCTCAGCCAAATGTGACAAGAGCAAACACCAGCATTTTCTAGTACACCTGGTATCTGAGGAACTGAAGACCAATTAGATT
>NW_005187415.1:6326101-6334663 GCF_000239375.1 Pundamilia nyererei
CGTGGTGTAAATTAATAAGTTAATCTGTTAAAGACCTTAAACAGAACTGATTTAATTCACCTAAACTGATACTGACTAACAGTTGTTTTATATTAACTGACCTTACAAACTGCTTCTATATGCTTAGTTTTTAACAAAATGTAATCAAAATGGTCCAAAATGGGAATAAGCTGAACCCAACTGGAGTCAAAGACTGAACTGGAGAATAACTAGAGCGTTGTTTTACATTTTTTACAAAGTTTTACATTCAGCATATATAGAGCGACAAATTACATAGTCAGTGAAACCTCAAAGGGAAGTGCCGCTGAAAGGTTCAGCAAAGGGATTTGTAATTTTAACTTCTCACAGATGGTACAGCCTAAAGTTCACGGTAATAGTTTGTTTAGTGCCCAATGAGGTCTAACGCTAAGCCATAAACTGTACATAAAAGATGGAGGTATATTACAGTCTGGATTCACCCTAAACATGAGGTTTTTTCGGTGCCAGTTTAGTTCAATGCTTTGAGTGGGTGACCACATCTCTCTCACCAACAGGTGGCCGCCCCTCCCTGAGCCTGGTTCTCCTGGAGGTTGCTTCCTGTTAAAAGGGAGTTTTTCCTTCCCACTGTCGCCAAAGTGCTTGCTTACAGGGGGTCATATGATTGTGGGGTTTTTCTCTGTATGTATTATTGTAGGGTCTACCTTACAATATAAAGCGCCTCGAGGCAACTGGGTTTTTTTTGGGGTTTTTTTTCGCCTGTCCCATTTGGTTCTTTAGCCATCAGAATTGTTGTTCAGTTTTTTCTAATTGTTTGGTCATTAACTTTAACAATTATCATGCTAAGTAAGATCTGTAAAATCTGAGATCTTATTTTAAAAATGTTCTGAGCATTGCATAGTCTGACACCCAAACCAGCAAACTACCAAAACGGCCATGTTTGAACCCAGACATTAGAATTTTTCACCTCTAGTTCCCTTATTTTAAAGAGAGTTTTTAAATTGGGTTTTTGGTTAGATGTCTGTGATTAACAAACGCTTTCACGTTCACATTTAATTCTACAGTTTTATAACAAAATTTTGATTTTTTTATGTCTCCCAGAAAAGGTCTCTGATAATAAGTAGCAAGAGATAAGAGAGGCCTGGATATTCAAGGTTGTGACGACAAAAACAATGATTGCGTGCCATCTCTGAAACTGGTGGTATAGTTCATTTATAGACTAACCTTCATCTATGACAATGCCATTTAAACTTCAAAAAATGTGGTTTATAAAAATTATCTTGCTAAAAAAATTTCCTAATCTGTTATCTTCTGTTATCTACCCTATTGCAACTGACAAATCGTTGCTGATGCACCATGTAATAAGCTTTTTAAAAACAAGTCGCTTTGGACAAAGTTGTCACATATTCTGTGCTGTACCATATAATTACAAGCTACTCACACTCTATTGTACATATCTGGTAAATTACACAACTCTTTCTACTTGCACACATATACAATGGAAAAGAATGTGACCCACAGTTTGGTTACACCTATTACACAACACAAGTCATTAAACAACAACAGTCATTCCATTTCAGTTAAAGATGAGGCTCGGCTGGGCGTCAGATGACGGTTCCTAGAATTACAGAGACATGCATGCACTCTCATACTTCACACCTACACTCAGAATGTAACATTTGCCATGTAGGGGCCAAGAGGTGGTTACACGCACAATCACAGACATGCACACAGACTTGTGTTTCCATAACTTTAGAGGCCATTATACTCATTTACATTTCTAATCAATTGTGTACTCGTAGTAACCTAGCTTTAAAAAGCAAGAACCCAACTATGATGGGTTCTTGCTTTTTGAGCCCATAAGGAAGACACTTGTGCAAATAAATGTAGATCTCTCCAATAAGTTGTTGTTGTGATTTGGCACTATATAAATAAAATTGAACTGATGTGATGCATAGCTCAAGAAACAAGAAAGACAAAGCATAAACATGCATCAAAAACAAAGTTTTGTGATATAGTCCTTGTTATATAGACACTACAGTAATGTACACTCTGCATATTTTGTTTTGAAGAAGCCAGACTTTCCTGGAATTTTTAATGTGGTCTTGAGCAATAGCTCTCATCTTTTTTATATATATATTTGCTGCTTTTCCACGCGTTTTCAGTCCAGTTCTTGGACCTGATCATTGTCAGATGAATGATTTTGTGTTTACTGAACCAGTGTAACAGACAACCTAATAAAGCAACTTATCTAACAAAGAACTTTATCTTCAGGAACTTTGTTAATAGCCTGTCACAATTTTTTTTTCTTTAGTTGAATCTAAAAATCTCAAGATAACACAGTCTGACAGGTGTAAAACAGTATTTATGAGTCAACAAGGAGTTTTCCCAAAGAGTTATTGTCTAGGACTTAGGCAAACTAGTCAAGTGGAGGACAAAAGAAGAGGTGACAGGCCTAAAAAAAATCTACAGCAGATGAACCGTATCTGAAAGTCACATCCTTAAGAAATAGGGGGAAAAATCCAGCAAAGACCTGACACAGGACTTGAGAGATGCATCTGACCCTTCAGATGATTCATCTACTGTTCACCACAGCCTCAGAAAAGGTCTCAGTGGAAGGGTGGTTGCCAAGAGGCCATTCTTAAGGGAAAAAAAACAGGGAGAAAAAGCTGAGGTATGCCAAGTTACAAAACCTGGACTGAATGCAGAAGAATATGGTCAGAATTCGATTCACCACGCAATATCATGGAAAGTATCTGAAAGTGTCTGATTGGCAGGATGTTCCTTTTTCAGCATGATAATGACCCCAAGCACACTGCCAGGGCAGTAAAGTCGCACCTAGACAGAAGAACACACAAGGGAATCCTATCAGCCATGTGAATAATGTTGAGCCTGGACCTCAACATTGTGTAAGCAGTGTCAGATCATCTCGGCAGAGAATGGAACAAAAGGAAGCCAACATCCAAAAAAGACCTTTGAAAGATGTTCAAGAAGTCTGGAGAATTACTTCTGAAGACTACTTCAAGAAATCAAAGGAAGCTTGCCTAGAAGAGGCAAGGCTGAGTTGAAGAATAAAGGCGATCATACCAAATATTGACTTTCAAGCTAGTTGTAAAACCTGTTTTTGCCTTAGATAATGTATTTTATGTACGTTTGCACGTTTTAATAAACTGTCGCACCTACTAGGGTGACTCAAGAATTTTTCATAGTACTATATAAGACACATGCAGACCTCCCTTATTATATTTAATCTTTGGTAAACTAATATGTATATTACTACTATTTTCTGTGATTGGCGTGCAAGACTTGCTCTGAAGTGACCTTTCTTTCCTGACATCTACCAAAGTCAGTTGATGGCCAGCTCAGGCTTGCTCACATGATTTTACACTTCTCTGAAATAATTCTTATGCCTGTGTTTCAATTTTCACTTTTTGCATTATGTCCTCACACTAAGATATTGATGCCATTTCTATGTCTGTAAAAACACTATGGAAGCTGAATGTCACCACTGAATAAGCTAGAAATCCTCGAAAAAGCATGGAAGGTTTAATCTATAAGTGTAAAATTTAGCAATGTTGGTAACCAAGGAGATCCATGGTGTTGGAAGAACAGCAACATTTTAAGTGTTTACACCAAATTCTAGTCTTTAATGTCTGCTTTAAGGTTATTTTCACTTTATTGATTTCTCCAAGTAATCTTAAGAGCTTGTTCACAATCAAACACTAAAAATAAGAGGGGTTTTTCTAATCACTAAACATACTGTGACCATCCTCCTCGAACAGTGTGGTCATTCTCTTTCTTTGAAACATGAGTGCCAAGCTTGGAGAGGCCGTGTGATTCCTCCTAATTCTGTATTGGCGCTCCGCACCCTCTTGCTGTGCTCTATACATAGAGAGTGACTTAGAGGTGTAAAGCTTTCACACCATGGAAACAGATTCATCATGACAGGCTCACAGAGACACTGAATGAAAGCCTCATAGATCTAATTTCAGAAAATAATATGCTTCTCTTTGGGGAAGCTCTCACTCTGAAGCTATGCTACTGCATTATATCAGGATATTGTGACGATGTCATGAACTCAAAGACCAAGAAATCCTTCTGGGTAATAATTCTGTTTCAACAGTCCTGTTTTATTCCACAGTAGCATATATGAATCTAAATCTCAACCAAATTACCAAACTACCTTATTGTGGATAACATTATGGAGGCCTGGAGCCTATTCTAGGAGCAGGGATAGGTCAGTAGGTAGAGTAGTTGCTCCATGATTGGAAGGTCGGGGGTTCGAATCCACTGAACGGCTACCCTGAGCAAGGTACCTTCCCTACTCACTGCTCCCCGGGTGCTTGCTTAGTGGATGCCCACTGCTTCACTGAGTGAATGGGTCAAATGCAGAGAAAAACAAGTAATTTCCCCATGGGGATCAATAAAGTATACATTATTATTATTCTAGATGACACTGAGCAGGAGGTGAGGTAAAGCCTGGACAGGTGACTACATGGATGACCACCTACTGCCTATATCAAGCTCAATTTATAGCTATTTTTTAAATCACATGACAAAGATATTCTGAGTGTGTCTTGAGACAAATTCAGATGATGGTCAGATGTTTGCTCCGTAAACACTAAAAGCACTGTGTGTATATCTGACAACCCTTATTTGCCAACATTTTTCATTATTCAATTCAATGATGCAATTTTTTGCTCTTGTCGCTGCTGATGACTGCAACTCGCTGAGCCTGGTTTCGCTGGTTATTTTCCCCTGTTAAAAGAGAGCTTTTCTTTCCCTAAGTCACAAAGTGCTTGCACAGAAAATTTAATCTGATTGTTGGGGTATTTACTAGAATACTGTAAAGTATAAAGTACCTTGATGCAAGTGTTTTGATTTTAAACTGGCTGTTGGCACAACACAACAAATACATATGACATGAATAAAGGCATTAGCATTAGTCATATACACACAGACCACAAGTTTGAGCTGGCATAACATACGGGATGCATATTGTGCTGAAAGACTGAGTTCTTAAACACACGCTTCCTTTCACACGCATTCATGTGCACGCATGCTTTGGTAAACTTGTTTCTGCTTTACTGAAGATCCCACATTTCCCTCCTTGTGTCTGTCATCATATAATTATGCCACTATGGTTCAAATGAATAGTTCCGGGGAGGACTTGACATCTGCAGATATACATATATTATAGTGATGTTATTATCACTGGAGTCACTAGTGGCAGAACGTGGCCAAATGATACTGTACAGGTTCTCAGCTTATCCAAACAAGTCTTTTTCTTCTCTCTCTTCAAGCCTTCCTGTCTTATTAGTTGCTGCTAATATATTCACATTCATTCATATTCATAACCCGTGCTACAGATATGCTGAATACCATTTCAATAAACTGTAACATTGTTCTCTGTTTAACTGTTATCAGATTACGACTTATCAAAACAGAACTGGTGAAAAGTCAAAGAGTGTGTTATGAATCTCAGTTTTATGAATAAACAGTACAAGCATTCATGCTACATTTGGATGTGGTTAGCGGGCAGATAACCTATGAGATAGAATAAAGTTATCGCTAATGTGATAACAGTAGGGGGTCACCGAAAAGGACATTTACTGTCTGCGTTGAAAAAGCATGCATTTCCAAAAATGTATGTACAAAAAGAAGCAAACAGCACTTTATTTAAGATCCAGAATTCTGCTTATCTCATTGAGAATTTTACACACATCATTTACATACCAAAATGATGTATATACAATAAATTTATATGTAATATGGACATTTACATATGCTGATGAACTGAGCGAATACCCTGTCTTCCACATCTATCACTGTCTCACACACACTCACGCACACAAACACACACAGCTTGTCTTAAGTAATCCCACTTTGTTCACTGGAGACTGTGTAGCTAAAAATACTGTGCCAGTAACTGATAGCTCTGCTGGTTGATGTGGAGGAACCCTGTTACTTCTATTACAGACCAGCAGAAGACACCAGGAACAGTTATGTAAATATCTATAACTTCTGTGAAATTGAGGCAGATGATTATTTGAAAAAAGAAGCTTCAATCTTTTTGAATAAAATCCAAAATATTTGTGAATAAACTAAATGTAGCTTAAATTCGTGTGTAAAGTATGGGAATATCAAAAAATAAATGCAACCTCTAAAAACTCCAATTATACTACGACTCCTTTTCTATCTCTATATTCGTGCATACCTGTTTCTTTGACCCACAGCTACTTTAAAAGGTATTATTAACCTTTGCACCCAGGCCCTAATTGATATTTGATGGATGCTGTAGTTGTGTCTTAGTCTTGGGATCGAGTACAGGCACTTAACCTAACCAAGAGAACCACAGGGCAGCCTTTTGATCCTCAGCTCTCACACAGGCAGAACATACCACAGCTTTGTGGCAAAGCCAAGATAGAAGCAATGATTCAGAGTAACAAACTCTCAGGACTAAGAAAAAAGTCAGATTAAAGAGTGAGGGAAATAGGAACTAAGGAAGAGGATGAAATAAAAGGAAGGCAGATAGGAAGGCAATGCTTTTGCTTAATAAAATAAGCAATTCAACTATAGTTATTTATAAGTTTTTCTGCCATTTTAAGTATACTAACCTGAAGGGGCCCGCTGGCTGGCATGGTGGATCTCAGCGATGTCAGGTCGATGTCTCGGCCCTGCTCTCCTCGCTCGGTCTTTCCCATTCCCTGCATAATGAGGCCCGTTGAGGAGCAAGCAATTAAACACAGTACACCCTTGAATGCTACTCTCACAGCAGTGAAAATACTAACGCAAGAGCGGCAGTGGTCGTTGTGAAGGGAAATCACCCTGGACGCCAGGCACAAGGCAAGCCCACGGTGGACAACAGAGGGACAAACAAACAGCTTATTCAGCCTACCCTGGTCTCTCTCCCTGTGCCTGACTCTCGCTTTGCACTCTTTCAGTTTCCCACTGTCTTTTTTTTTTTTGCCAGTATTCTCTCCTTTAATCTATTAAAAAATTCTAAAAGGCTCGAAAACAAATACATATTTTGTGTGTCTATTTGTGCCTGTTTGCACAACAAACGCATTGCTGTATTTCTGTCAAATTAACTGAGGTCAGGTGTGCTCCCAGTAAAGCACTGAGGCTTCATTGTTGGGAGTTTGCAGCTTTTTAAATTCAAGGAGCCCAGGCTCTGTGAAACTATGCTCCATACTATATTATGTGGACACAGGCCATATAATTTCAACATGCAGTTATCTCAAAAACTGGACACGTTATACCAAAACTATCTGCTTGGCTGCAGACTACTATTGATGAGTGAAATGCTTTGCTACTCTCAAGGTTAACTTTGTAACATTTTTCATACTACTTAAGAAATATTAGGCTTTCCACAACTGTTTTGGTTGCCTCTAACAGCCTGTGTATTGATTTCCATTCAGCCTATTTTACCACATACCATCAGAGTCCCTTTACATAATTCACCTCCTCTCCCCACCTACAACACTTAAAGTAAGAAACATAAACAACGACTTATAATGACTTGACAAAATGATAAAGTGAGTCTACTAATTAGTGACGTCAGTAAAGAAATACAACAAAAATTACATTACAAACTCCACATAGTTAATAATTATGTGACATGAGGTAATACCTTGCTGGTGACAATGTTAGCAAAAAATAAGCTAAGTTTAGCCAGCTAGCTGCTATGTTAGCTAACAGGTGATTGACCGTAGTTGACTTAAAATCGCATTTTTATTCATTTAAATGGATAAAAATGAGTCATTTATTGACATTGACAGTGATTTATTTTTTTTGTTGGTTAACTGTGAAGCTTTAAAAGCGGCTTTACGTTACAACAAATGACAAGTCTAATGACAACCCTAAAGAGATTATCACCCAAAGGTGCAACTTACGTCTTAGCTCACTGTTAATCATTCTCCAGCCTGACACTTTTTATTGGTTAGAATTTGTTTTGGGGTTTTTGTTTTTTACAGGCAGCTACAATTTTTATGATCATTTAAATATTAAAGACTTTTGTGTAAATTTAGGTGTGACTCCATCCAATAGCCCAGACATATTAAAATATTGTTGCCAGATAAATATCCAACAAATAAACAGGCCAGCTTTCTAATCTGTGCTAAATCTAAATCCATCTATATAGTACCTAAAACATACTGTAAATAAAAGAATCATTCAAAATGTGACAGTCCCAGCCCACTTTAAACTCTAGTCAAGAAAAACTTACACTGAAAAATTCTGACTTTAAATTTAGCCCAGCTGGCTTACAGATTACTCTCGATATGTTACCCATTAGTATCTGTTCAGGTCCAAAGATACACTAGCTGGCGACTATTTAGGACTAGAACGACAAAACTTTTATAATGTAAAAAAACAGGTTTATTATAGTACATAATTTAATGGCCTCTGTTAGAGCTTGACTGAGAAATACAGGAACTGAAAAAGGCACCAAAAATAATCTGTCACGGAGGAGCAGGGAGGACTCGGCGCAGACTGAAGTCTCAGAAAAACAGGTTTATTTACACACTCCAGGTGCACTATATACAGGTGAAGGAGAAGGGGGCCAGGGTTCCCAGGGGTGCAGAG
>NW_005187415.1:6341856-6371766 GCF_000239375.1 Pundamilia nyererei
CGGGAGCAAACAAGGTGAGGAGCCACAGGTGATTGCCTACAGGTGGTGGAGGCCGGGAGCTCACAACGAGCTCCGCCCAGGCAGCGAGCAGAGAGAGAGGAGAGAGAGAGAAAAGACAAAACATAACATGTAGCCACACAGGGCCAGCCGAGCAGGCACGGGGACCATGACATAACCCTCCATAAACAAATACAGCAACGGCACAAACTTATGATCTGTTGTTATTTTACTTCTCTTTCTTTCTCACTCATACGTATTTAACTCAACAAAGCAAGTGTTTTCTTCTCTCTTTTTTAAAGACATTAACATTCAAGGTCAAAAATAACTAAATAAACTGCTCTAAACACAAATCCTCAAAAATCTCAGAAGGGAAGAGTTTCATTGTGTGAAGTGAGAGAACATAGCACACAGCAAATTCAGAAACAATGTAGCAATACAAAAAAACTGAGATATTTTACTGTTTCATGGAAAATTTTCAATCATTTTGAACAACAGATCTAAAAAAAAAAGGTTGAGACCAGACAATAAAAGGCTGGTAAGTAAGTGCTACTAAAAAGAAAGAGCTGTAGGAACCTTTTGAACGAATTAGATTAATTGGTTACAGGTTAGTAACATGATTGGATATAAAAAGGCATCCAGGTTTCTCAGAAGTAAAGATAGAAGTTAGTTCACAAGACTGCAAAAACCTTTCTGTAATTTGTGGAACAAGATGAACATTTTTAAGTGTAAAATAATGAAAAGAGTTTGAACACAGCATCTACAGTACCTAATATCATCAAAATAATGTGGCCAAATCTCTGTGCTCAAAGGCAAAAATATATATTGCATAGCCGTGATCTTCAGTCCTCAGGTAGCACTACATCGAAAACAGGGATGATTCTTTGATCAAAATCACAGCACTTTGAGTAATCACTGTATGTCAACACAGTTTACCGCGCCATCTACAAAGCGCTATCATGCACAGAGGAGGCCGTACATGAACATCATCCAGAAATGTCTGTGGGCCAAAGCTCAATAAAATCAACTGAGGCAAATTGGAACGCTCTTCAAGACTAAAGATGAGAGAGACCCGCCTTCAGTTCAAAACCATATGGAATTAGCATCTTGCACTGGAAAGGCAAAATGAGTGCTGAAAGGTAGATACAGGTTTTAGAGCAACATACGCTCCCATCCAGGCTCTCCTTTTTAGGGAAAACCTTGCATATTTCAGCAAGATAATGCTAATGTAACTGCATCTGTTACAGCAGCATGGCTTCATAGGAGAAAGTGACTGTCTGCAGTCCTGACCTTTCACCAACTGCAAACATTTGGCACATCATGAAACGAAAAATATCCTGACGTTGTAAACAAAGATGTCCTTTAGGAGCAGTCGCCACACTAACATGCTTGAAACTGAAACTAACACCAGAGATAAATCAGATGACATTTAATTAAAATAAAAGGACAATACAACCACTGAATGGTTGTGTCAGCATTAAAGATAAGCAGCTTACTAGAATTATTATGCAATATATCTTTGCTACAGAGCTTTTCCTCTCAAATTTTAGATATGTGTCAGTGCGGTTAAAAGCAGAAATATCTTCCCTTTCACTTCTTTTTTAGTTTGCTGCTTTCAGCTTCCAGGAACTGTACTAATCTCAGCTGACACTGTCCGAGGAATTATTTTTGCTTCTGTGGTTTTCCAGAATTAAACATCTGTCGTCTTGTATTTGTATTTGTATCTTTATTTATTTCAGACATAATAAAACAAACAAAAAAAAACCTATATACTCGTCTACATGTATTTTCATTTACGAATATGAATATATGTGTAGATATACACACACACACGTATTTGTACAGACAAACAAGAAAAATATAATAAAATAAAACACATTCGTCTAACATGAGATAACAGTTGTTTGGTCTGAAAAGGAGTAGGAAGAAGTATGCACATACTTATTAACTCCTACCCCTGCTCAACATCTTATTAATCCCACATATTTACCTAATTCTCCTCATCACATATTCCACACAATACACAAGAAAACTTATATCAACAAGGCTGGCACGATATTTATAATTTAAATACGAGTTGACATATTTATACATACAATGGGTGATTGTCTTTTTCAATATCATATCCTTTCAAGAGTAATTTTCGAAGTGTCTTTATGAACTTGCCAATTCCTGAGCATTGCTGTAATTCTGCAGTAAAGCTATTCCACAGTTTTACTCCATAAATAGTTACGCAAAAGGTTTTAACATTTGACCGTGCTTTAAGGATCTTCAGATTCAATTTACCCCTTAGTTCATAGTCTCCTTCTCTGTCATAGAACATCCTCTGTATATTTCTTGGTAACATATTGTATCTAGCTTTATACATAATTTTTGCCGTTTTGTATTTTATAAGATCCATAAACTTCAATATTTTTAATTTCAAAAACATGGTGTTAGTATGGTCTCTATATCCAGCTTTACTAATTATCCTGATTGCTTTTTTTTGAATTTTACATATTGGTTGAAGTGACGTTTTATATGTATTTCCCCAAATTTCCGCACAGTATTCCAAATATGGCAATATAAGTGAACAGTAAAGTACCCGGAGTGATTTGGAAGGCAAAAAATATTTAACTTTACTCAGTATGGAGACACTTCTTGACAGTTTAGCTTGTACATACTTTATATGAGGTTTCCAGCAGATTTTGTTATCTATTATCACACCCAGAAATTTTGTATCCGAAACTTGCTCTAATTCGACATTATTTACTAATAACTTTGCTTCGGCATCTTTTTTATAATTTCCAAATAACATAAATGTCGTTTTTTCCAAATTTAATGATAACTTATTTCTATCAAACCATGTTTTCAGTTTAATCATTTCTTGTGTGACAATTTCCAAAAGCTGCTGTAAGTTCTCTCCAGCACAAAAAATATTTGTATCATCTGCAAATAGAATAAACTGTAATATATCTGATGTTCTACATATATCGTTGATATAGAGGATAAACAGCTTTGGTCCCAATACTGACCCCTGTGGAACTCCACAAACAATGTCCATACACTCTGATTGATGTTCCCCAATTTTCACAAATTGTTTCCTGTCTCTCAAATAACTCTTTACCCACTCTAACACCACTCCTCTAATGCCATAATACTCCAATTTATCGAGTAATATTTCATGATTAATTGTATCAAAAGCTTTTTTTAGGTCGATGAATATACTAGCTATACATTGTCTTTTATCTATATTGTTAGTGATATTTTCAATCAATTCTATTAATGCCAATGATGTTGATCTATTTGATCTGAAACCATACTGACTATCCGTTATTATTTTATGTTTGTCTATAAATTTGTCAAGTCTATTAATAAAAACCTTTTCCAGTATTTTTGAAAATTGAGAAAGTAGAGAGACAGGCCTATAATTTGTGAATTGGTGTTTATCACCATTTTTGAACAATGGTGTTACTTTAGCTATTTTCATTTGTGTCGGGAATGTACCAGTTTGTATGGACAAATTGCAGATATGTGTTAAGGGTTTGGAAATGCCCTCTATCACTTTTTTGACTATTTCCATATCTATGTCATCAGAGTCTGTAGAGTTTTTAGTTTGTAATTTCCCAACAATATCAATGATTTCCTTTTCTTCTACTGCCGTTAAGAACATTGAATGAGGATTGCGATCAATGAGTCTGGTTTCTTTCTCTACCGAATCTGTCATATCAGGAATTGTTTCAGCCAAGTCTGGCCCAACACTTACAAAGAATTTGTTGAAATCATTTACCACATCGCTCATATTAGTAATGTTTCTATCATTATTTGTGAAATACGAAGGATAGTCTGACTGTCCAGAGTGTCTTTAAGGGATTTGGAGATGAATAGTAATTATTTAACAGCCTGAAATGGGCTACTTGACTTATGTGAAGTTTGTTGGCCCATTTAAGTAATAGATTCCAAGTTAATCCGTAAATGAGAGGTTAAAAGCCAACTGTTGTGCCCACGAGTTTTTTTAAAATTCCGTAATCGTTCCTAGAAACCACTGTTTACACGAGACATCTCATTACTCAGCCAAACCTTTTCATTCTTCGGTTCCTAGAAACAGAGAGTCTTTGGACTGTGCCAGCTAGAGAGCACGCTGACTTTAACCCAGTTCTTGCTTAAAATAATACCTGCTGTGGAGACAAAATAGTTCCACTTATGGGCTAAAATCTTTACTTACTGCCATGGTTTACAGAGACCTACAGTGGGTTTTTGACCAGCAGCTAAATGTGTAATCCCTCTCAAAAAATAGTGTTTCACTGTAAAGATAAAATGGCACTTTATGGAGAAGCTTCTTGAGTTCAAACCTTCAACAAGGAGGTTTTTAACTACTGAATGTGCAAATGGGAACTAAAGAGCAGTTAGCGCTTAAGCTCATGTGTTTCATTTTGCTTCAGTAATCCCAGAGCTTTGTGCTGCTTTAGCTCTTCATGTAGCAGTTTAGCTTGACTGTAAACAATGCTGTATGAAGGTGTTGCTTTCTTTACTTAAAGTGGGATCTGTGCTCCTCCCCAGAGTATTTTAGAGGTATTTACTTCCCTTTCCAAATTCAGAATAGAATTACAAAAGAGGGCTGAATTTTGTACACATTCTAAACCACCTTAAGGCAAATGCGATATGTGATAGTGGATTAGATAGATAAGACTGACTTGACTCGACTTGACTTGTTGTGAATCACTTACAATACCGTGCAAAACACTGAATGGGAGCTAAAAGACTTCAGTGCCCGGAACTGGAATACTTTTAATGGAATGTATTTTATTTATAGCATCCAAGCAGATTTCTGTTGTGATTTGCACGCAAGCATTTAAATTGGATGAAAAATGAGTCATGTTACTTGTCAAGGTAAAAGTGATACACACACCACATGGACCAGGGTGAATAGTGTTCTCCCTCAAAAACCCTTGAAAGACCATGTGGTGTTTTAAATCTACTTAGAGCTGCAGGCATGACACTCATAATGAGGAGTTAAGGTATGAATTGTTTCTGTGAGCCCTTTACTGGGAATGCAATGGGAGGCATTTTAGAGAGCACTACCGACTTTCTTTTTATATGCAAGCTGTAAACAAAAAGAAGCAGTGTGCACTTTCTAAAATTATCCTGCAAGATCTTGGTTAAGGCAATGCAGGAAAAACATAAGTAAATATGTTAAAATGGCAGCATGGTGCAAACTTAGCATTCTGAAGCAATTTTTCTATGAAAGTGTCCTTGTTTGGGACGTCCTGTGTACGTGAACGAGGACACACACATGTATGGAGGCAACTAATGCCATCTACAGTCTTAGCAGTGTTGGGGAGGCTACTTTGAATACACCTCTATGTTCCCAGCTGGAAAATGTTGAACTACACCAAAGTTACCCTAGGGAGAGATTGATTTGACTAACTCAAGCTAGGTGGAAAAATAGTTCAAACCATTAGAAAAAAAGGCAATGCACATGTGATACAAAATTACAAGAAGATATGAGTTTACAGGCCATACATAAACAACAGAAAAATGCCTCATTACTTCTGGTGCAAGGAGTTTGAAAGAATTGGTTTTCATCATCATGCTGGCATCTGAGCATGACTTAAGGTAATTGAAATCATTGAACTGTACCTCCTGACTGTGGTTATAGTGCTGGTGCCTCGAGAAGCATGCAACTAAACAAACATTACGGCATGCTGTGTAGTTAACTGCACTAACAGTCCTTCTGTACTTTGTACTTTTGAGAGTGAAACTCCACTATTTTATTTGAATGTTCCTCACCACTAATGCATCCATATTGATGCCCTTTCTCACCAAGTTTACTGATATTAACTGATAATTTAACACTTCACTGTCTTCCAAGTAGGCATGTCTCTTCCTCCAAAAAAACCCAAGATGGCTAAAATGTAATCTAAAGTCTTCAAAACAGGGATCCACAAACTAAAGGTTTAAGTCTGGGTTTGGGTCCAGGTGGTATTGTGCCCTCTAAAAAAGCATGGGACATCTTATCTGAACATTTACTAATAGATAATTAATAGTTAACAATACTAATGCAAAATTGAAATAATATTTTGTTTATTCTCAAGAAATGTTCACTGCAGACTACTATGGATACTGTGAAATCTCAACCACATAGGGATTGTCCAATTATGATGTGATGCCAGTGACTGGCTGTGGTTTAAGGGGTATCAGCCCACTAATTACGAGGCTTCTCCCTGTATTGAAGGAGAATCTGGAAGGCATGGTGTGAGCCTATCGAAGTGGTGTGCAGAGGCTTTTCTTGTAAGCCTCTGTGCAAGGTCTATGAGCTACTTGGGATCTCAAGGGCCACAAAAAGGAAAGCAATCGAGTCTGCCATGGAGGGCTTCCAGATGGCTTTGAATCAGGGGGAATGGTCTGTGGGCCAGTGCTGCTAGAACACAAGCCAGGACTTGATCAACCCTGGCTGGCTTGGCTGAGTGAGGTTACATGATGTTGAAAGACCCCAAACATTCAACACTGAATATGTGTCCCGGTGCATTATGGGATGTATCTTTGACTCAGGGTTTGCAATGCTCCTTCTGTTCATGCATCTAAGTGCTCCTGCGCAAGAAAGGAGCACAAAGACAAGTGGGCTCAACGTAATGTCAACGGCAAGCACCTTATACGACATCGGTTTTAACCTCAGTACTTATAAACACTTTAGCAATTTATTAACCAATGTATATTGCTAATATAAGCTCATCTCCAGCAAGCTACAGTGCATAAAATTTGTCAGCAACAGCTGACATTTTAGTTGGCAAGTCTCAGCAAGACACAGGAAGCTGCTTTTGTTTAATTTGATCTGGAATCAAGGAGCCTGCAAATGACTGTGAAAGACAATGCAACAATAACAAAGCAGGCTGTTTGCTTCCACTCACAGCAAACAGTTAATTGAGACAATGCTTGAGACCTCATTTGAAGCTTATCTTGGGCTTGTCTTAAATGACCTAAGACTTGATTCAAACTCCAAAAAACCTAAAATCAGCTGTCATGTGACACTTTGTCATTATGCATTGTTTTTGTGCCGTTAGTCATTTGTTCATGCTCTCATCCCATCTCTTTTTCTCTCTCTGTCTGTCTCTTTCTCTCTCTCTCTCTCACACACACACACACACACACACACACACACACACACACACACACACACACACACACGAAGATAGGGCTTCAGCAGCTGAGTACCAGGCAGTACTGACCTCTCGCTTTGTACATCGCTGTCATACACACACATGCACACTAAGCAGACAGTACCAGTCTCTCATCCAAGCACTGATAAAAGGGCCTTTATGCTCCAAAGGTTTTCACTGCAGTAATGCGCATGCATGCACACACACACACGCGCGCACACAGTCATGTTTCCATCACATAAGGAGCCATTACAGCCACTTACATTCCATGACGTGCTCCAAAGCATAAATACTGCTTCACTAGCTTTTACTTAAACTTAAATGTCTTAACCTTTACATTGATTTATGATTTATTATGCAGATACCCAATAGTACAATTTCCCCACAATACCCATAATACACACACTCTCTGGCTGGAAGGATAAAACACTTCACAATTTCAAAGTTAATAAGGCGAATTTGTACATCTAAACATGTTATTTGATCTGATACCATAAGCAAAAAAAGTGCAATAAACTACAAAAAAATTGAAAATTGTTTTTGTTTTGTCTTTTACATATATTTCTACTTAGAGAAATTTAAGAGGTTTATCCCTCAAAACTTTAAATACAAAAAAGTTGCACAAAATTGTTTACAACAACAGGAAATTTATTTTGAGTGTCTTCATATTTTTATTTTTGAGATACACCAATTTTTATATACTGCAAAAAAAACTAAAAACAATCCTAGAATGCAAATTTGCAAAGAAAACAGCATGTGCATCAAAATAAACTATTCAAAGCAGTGCAATTTGAGTTCTAAGCATCCCAGAAACTATTCAGAAAAGCATAATGTCAAACATGACTTTTAAAAACACCAGTAAAGGCTTATACGGCCTACAAGTAAAAAACTACATTTTCCGCGAAAATGACGTCACTTCTGGTTTCAGGCAGGTACTGGCAGACATGCGATAGTTCGCGCTGACGTCTATTCCAACTAGGAAGTGTTACAAACAGCTGATCGGCAAAGCATGTTTCTGGAATATTATGTTTTTGTTCCTGCAAGCGCTTTTTATGCAATTTTTGCAAAGCTATATGTGGAAGGAAACTGTGACTTAGGACAAGCTGATGGCATAAGATGTAAGTACAACTCCTCTGGTTTTATATGCAAAAAATATTATTGCGCTACCTTACGTGGTTCCGGTGTTCTGGGAATCCCTCCTACCTGATAAAACATCCTACCCAATGTTTCTGCGCAGACGCATGCGCACAACACCACCGGCTTTAAAAGGTTAAAGAGGTCAGAGTGAGTGGGAACTACACTGTTAAACCTCTTCTGCGTTCACTAACTGGTGTTAAATTGGATAAGCTGAGGAGACTCTTTATTAGGGAGTGATTAGTTGTTTTACAGTCACTTCAGCTTAATGTTCGACTTATAGTCTTGGCTAATTGCTCTGTTTAAAGTTTGTTTTTGTTTTTCTGCTGCTAAAGAAAGTATAAGTAATAAAAAAAAACATATCAATCATGTTGCCTAAAACCTATGGAAAGCTTGAATGATGTTTGTTGAGCTATAAATATAACCTAACAATTAGACAATGAGTGGTGAGTGGTTCCTGAAGGTTGCTAACTGTTACTAGGTAAAATGAGTTGCAAAGAGGGCGCTGCAGCAAAAAACCTGCTTGTGATTGCTCTGGTCACTGGCAAATTGCCTGTAATGTCTGCAAACACTTGCCAACTACTCTCCAAACGGCAGTAGAATTTGAAAAAGTGCATCGCAAATTGGAAATAGAGAACCTTCACCATCAAAGTGAAAATTGTGCCTCAGAACTGCAGACATTACGTTTTGTCCCTCACTTTCTACAGTCTTGCAATTGCTCGGAGAGTAGCTGGTGAGAGTTTATAGACTAGTTGACGTCATACATGCAAATTACAGGTTTCTGTGGCTGTCTGCTTGGAACCAAAGTAATCGCAAGGAGGTTAAACAGGGGTAAGCACAAGAAACTACTGAAAACTTTGGAGCCCTGACTGTTAGCAAGGATGATCTGGCAGAGAACTGTGGCACCCATCTGCCTGGAAATACCCAGCTTGATTAAACAGTAGGAGACAAGTGGGGGGAGAACAGCCGGGGGGGAAGACTTCCACTCACAGGCACAGTGCCAATCCAGTAACTCCACCTGAGGCTAAAAGCAGATACGTTAACACACACAAAAAAGAAAAACAGAATCTAAAGCCCATCCTGCCAAACCTCATAACTGGAGGTTGCCAAATGCCTGTATACTTGTCTCTAGGCTTGTGTGACTGGGCCTTATTAACTTGATCCAACGTTGTCACCATTATCAATACAGGTCCAAAATGTTAACAAGTTAACCTCACATGGTTAGTGGTCACATCTCTGCAAAACCTCAACATCCTGTTTGTTTAACATACATTAATCTATTAACTGAAAATCTTGGCTATGGTCTTGTCAGCAACTTAAAAGTATAACCCTCCACTTCTAATGACAGCTGTTTAAATATAGTTTATGAGTGCAGTCAGCCTTTTATAAAATTCGGCTCTGTTCTTTATTACTTTTACCTTCACAACTATTTTGCTATTCAAGCAGAACGTTAAAGCACTGACAAGGCTTGACAGCTTTAGAAAAGTTATAAAGAAAAATGGGTCAACAATTGATTGTTACTAATTTAAGTGTGTCTCTGGCCTGGTTTCCCGCAGCATCTATTATACTCTATTATAAGATGCAGACTCTTCTTCCAATGATGACTAGATGTTTCCAAAGGTGCTGTAAATTTGAATGACTCACACACAGCAAGGGGGCTTTGATAAAAGAGGTTGGCAAAGCACTGAATGTGGGAGACCGTCTCGCAGACTGCATACAAAATGAATCACATGCTCATATGAATAAAAGGTCCTCAACAATTTAGAAAAGCAAATGCTTTGATATTCCTATTGTAGAACTGCTGATAATGCCTCTTCTTGTATCTAAAATTACCCCTACTTGAAGCGTAAAGTGGAAGTGGACGCATTTTGCAGACATCTATTTGCACAAAAACACACACTCCGAAAGTGAAATCTGATTTTCATGTGGCTTCAGTTAACTTTCCCTTTGAAACAGGAAATTAAATTTTAAAACAAAGCTGCAGATAATTAAAAATGGTGCACCCACTCATTGCTTTGTTGTTACAAATCTGAAAAATGGTAATATGTAAAACATTTCACCTGCTACGCGCTCCTTTTTAATCCAGTGACACTGCTTTTCTGATGAACACTTGCATGTCTGGTCCAGCCAGTTGTTGAGCCCCTGGCACAGTTCATCTCCCATTTACAGCTTCTGCACTCTCGTTTTATATTTATTCCGACAGGATACAGTTGAACCTTGAGCTGTCTCTTTAGCAAGCCTAGTAAGTGGAAAAAGCTGAAAGGTTTAGCCTGTGTTATTGGCTTTACAGTTTATTTCATGAAAACACTTTGGTATTTATGGCCACTGTTATTTTTACAATGTGGCTTTAGGGCAGACTGCAGACTACAGCACATGTGAGCACACAGTGGTGTGAACAAGCACACACATGCTATGAGTCCTGGCTTCTCTCAGCTGCATTTTGCAGTTGGATTTCATTAAATAATATCCCAGCAAATTCTACGATTGAAACCTTTCAGCTATGAAGTATTTGTAAATGCTTAGATTTAACACCCAAGAGGTACCAGGAAGCAAAAAGATACAGAGGATTATTGTGACTGGATGTCGTTTGTCACACAGCCATCTATTAAAGGTGCTCATTTGCGGGCACATGAGCAGGTTAAATATGACATGGTAGGGGTTTTTTCTTAACTGCAAATTAGAAAAAAGGAGAGCTAAATGAGAGGTAATCACATATATATACACACATATATATATATATAGCAGAGTAATGGGTTTCTAACAAGTCTGTGTGGAGATGTATGGAATGGAGTGAAAGTGCAATCAAACTTTGGCAATAACAGACTGGACTCTTTAGTGTCACTACCTGGTAATAAAATGTATTGCACAATTATTCAGTCCTCAATTCCATTTGACTGCAAGTACACGCCACTAAATTAGTTAATTATCTCAAACATTAGCCTACATTGCACAGTAGATCCAGACATTGAGCCTTTTTTTTCCTTCTCAGTGCAAGGCTTTCTTTAAAAGCTACACACACACACACACATACACACACACATAAAGGCACTGAGAAAGAAAGAGAGAAAGAAAGTGCGAGCTGCATGCAGTATAAGGGAAGTGACAGGTTCAGTGTTGCAAAATGAGAGCTTTTAAAGCACATCCTTTGACACTCAGAAGCACCCACACACTTTCGTTGGAAGCTGTAATTCAAATAAGTTTAGGGTAAGCTAATGTTTCGATGCAAAACAGAAAAAGAAAGAAAGAAAGGACCTTAAAAGCATTAACCATGCTATTCTCTTCCTATGTTAATTCTGCTCCAGTCCTTGATCAGTGCACTCAAAATGCAGAAATTAGTCGTTTAAATAAGTCTAAGTGTTTCCACACCCACAGAAGGCAAAGTTAGAATAGCAAGAAATTAGTCAAATGCTAGCTTTTCTTTTTTAAGTGCAGAGAAGCATTAGTTAGTAATCATAGCAGCCAACCAGCATCTGATTGGTCACAGGCCTCACACATTGATCAAATTAATATATGATGCAGCAGTTAAAGAGGAACATAAAATGCAAGAGTATATAAAAATTGGTGTATCTACCATGCAAGAGATGCAGCAGTGACAAAGACAGGTTGCCAAGAAGATGTACCCTGGTGTTTATTTAAGTGAAAGATACACATACAGGCTTATTTTGACTACCTGAGCCAAGTTTCGACAAATTCCCCAGCCTGCTGGAACTTGCTTGGAAGGTCAGATTTTTTCTGACATCACCAAACACGTGACACAAGAACCCATACTGTGTTTATTGTGCACTATGTTTTACATATAGATACATTCAAATCGCATGAAGATTCACCCACCAGTAACTGATGTACTTGCACTGCCATGTCAGCAGCCCTCCTTTGCATATTTCCTCTTTACATATTCTTGGTTCAGCTTTGGTCTCCAGCTTCCTCTTTTGCTTGCTTCTGCATGTACTGAGTGGGTGAGTTTCAGGGCCAGAGTAAGATGGTTTTTAACAGCGTGCACTGTAACACATAGAAACCTCTTTTAGTATCATTATGAGGTGTAAGAAGCTCCGCAAAAAAGAAGCTGTAGCACATACTGCGGAAAAGCACGGCCCGCACCTCCCGTTAAGGATGAAAAATAATGAAATGCATTTTAAAGAGACCATATAGAAGGAAAGATAACACTGAAACGTTGCACTTTTATCAGTAAAACTTGGGGATAATATGAAATGTTATTGTAGTGGAGTCAGTATAGCCAAAGGGTGGAATAAGCCAACTGGAATTTAATCAATCACATTTCCTGGTGACTATGAAAATAGTGTTGTCATTCTAATATTAAAAAAAATGAGTGAGAGTGTTATTTTAAGAGTGTTATTATAAATGCAAACAAAATTGCTCATGCTTTTGGCATAACTTCAATCATTATTATTATTGTTTTTTTAAACGTCAGATTTATGGCGGCTCATTTAACTAGAACTAACAGCACCCAGATTACGTTGAAAAAACTGGTTGGACAAGCAAAACGGACTGGAGTGGGGTAGCTGTGTTTGAAGCAAAGTTAGAAAAAACTAGGTTACTGGGGCATAAAGAGAAATGACAAAAAAGGAAGTGGTTGAAGTGTTGCATTGTGTGTTTCAGAAAACCCTTTGTCAGTGAATGAAGCTTGGCTGAAGCTCTAAGGTACTGAATTTCTGTGAAAATGATCTGCTTGAATGTACAGTCATGGTAGAAAAAAAGAAAGAAAAGTACACCCTCTGTCTGTTCTACGATCATACGTGTATGGACATTAAAAAATGTTGTCCTTTTTAGGGCTTAGAATTAGGTTATTGTAACCGTTGATGAACGGAACACATGACATATTACACTGTGTCATTATTTGCTTAACAAATACTGAGCCAAAATGCAGAAGCAGTGTGTGTAAATATAGTACGCTCCATGATTTAATAGCTTGTAGGACCACCCTTAGCACCAGTTTTAGAACTTTAGTAATATTTCTCATGTCATTGTGGACAAATTTTGTCTCACTCTTCTTTACAATGTTGCTTCAGATCATTGAGGTTTGTGGGCACTTGTTTATTCGCGTGCTTCTTAAACTGGACCGGACCATTACGACACCATGATTATTTTCTTTTTTTTTTGTCATTCTGTTATAGATTTACTTCTGTGCTTGGGATTGTTGCCCTGTTACATCACCCAGTTTCAGCCAAGCTTTAGCTGTCGTACAAATGGCTTCATATTTGACTTTAGAATACTTTGGTATACAAAGAAGTTCGTATTTGACTCAGTGACTGCAAGGTGCCCAGGTTCTGTGGTTGCAAAACAACCCAAAATCATTGGCCCTCCACCATCATGTTTGACAGTTGGCTTTATCTAAATATGGCTTTGTGCATTATGGCCAAACATCTCCACTTTACTCTCTTGCTGCCAATCTGCTGCCAAGCTCATTTTAGAGAGAAGCAGCTTTCACCTTGCAACCTTTCCAAACAAGCCATAGATGTCCTGTTGTTTTCTCATTGGACTTTCATTATTAACATGCTAAGTGAGGCCTACAGAGATGTAGCTCTTGGGCTTTTCCATTTTCTCTGAGCATTGCATATTACCTAACCTTTGGGAGAATTTTCTGGGACTTCCAATCCTGGGAACGACTGGCAACTATGTTGGACATTTTCCACTTTTGAATAATCTTTCTCACTGTAGGCTTTAATATTCAGAAATAACCTTATAGCTCTCCCCTGGTTGATGCGCAGCACAACAACTGCTTATCTAAAATCATGGCTGATGTTCTTACTTCCTCCTAAACACATACTAACAGTGTAATGTGTCATATTTTGTTGTTCATCTGAGGTTATAGTAACTTAATTTTAAGACCTGCTGAGGACCAGATTTGTTTTTGTTATGTCCTGATATGTAAAACCTTAGAATTGACAGAGTTTGTGCTTTCTTTGTGCTTTCTTTGTTCCATGACTGTAGCTCTCCTGCGACTGCCTGCACTCTGAACAACAATTAAAGAGTTTCAAATGAGTCTAATTCTTTAGATAATGGATTCCAGGCAAACTGGATTCCAGGTTTTACAATGCAAACCAAAGTGACTTCCTGTGAAATGACTGCAATGGTAAAAAAGGAGAAGCTTTCAGTTCTTTCAAGGTTATGCTTGAAAAGCATAAACTGTCCTGGAATTAGAGACATGATAGTTAAAGGTGAAAAGACTATTTTGACATTTTGTGATATGCTTACTGATTTCCTTGACTAAATCTGAGATAACTGAGAACTCTCTCATGACTATACATTAAATATTTATGTGAAGCTTTTCTTCTCTTCTTGCAATTTCCACAAATTCAAATTTTAGCAGAATGTCATCCATATTCGCCAACACCAGTCAGATAGTAATAAAAAGGAAAAGTGACATTAAGCCTGTTCAGCCTGTTGTGTAGGGGGAAAGCAGACTGGAGTATCTCGGTCATGCATGTTCTCCATAAACTCTCTGTGTGCCTCAAGTTATAATAACATACTCTGGGATGTAATATATTAGGATGCACACATTAGGATATTAAGCTTTAATTAGGCTTGCTTGACGGCTCAGCCAACTCACTGCAAGAAAGCAAATATGCATACATGCCCAACTGCTCCTTTAAATGAGATTAGCTGCACGCTACAGCACAGTGGTGTCAGGATGCTACCTGAGCTTATAGAAATGTTTAATGTTTTTTTTTTTTTTTGTTTAATGTTTGTTTAATGTTTATCGATGGGCAGCATTGTCACTTCACAGGAACTGCAGATGCCTTTGTTGTGGCCTGTAACTTTGTGGAACAAAATATGTTCTCCTATGAAGACACATTTTGCATTTTGAGTGTCACAGGCTGTATTTTTACGGACACTTCCTGCATTCAGGAGTGCTTTTGTATACTTTATCTGCTTTAGTCTGTACTTGGCTAACCTGTTTTTGCAACCTCATAATTCTTTCTTTGCCTAAAGGAAAGTGCAGGATAAAAATGTGCAGCATGCACACACAGGCAAAGGAACACCACCTCACACACACGCACCAGGAACGAAGACCAGGCTTGAAAAAATTGATCTGCGTTGAGACACTCGTTCCTGTTTCGCTGGCACATTAAGCTACAGGTGGCCATGTGAAAACTCCAAAAACAAAAACAAAACAACAAGTTAATGGCTCACTTTTTGCTGTAGCCTTGCCACTGCTTCCAGTAACAAACACAGGTAGAAGTCACAGGTGTGAACACATCCTTTTCAGCTCTTTCCTGTACCAGCGACACAGAGCGAATCATCCTGCTGTTCACCGTGGAAACTTTAAGTTCAGATGAAAGCTGTTGGTGATGACTGTGAAAATTAGTCAGCAGTTTTCACAATCCACAATCAGATTTTTGTGTGTGGCATTTTCAAAACAGTTGCTTTAGTAAAATAACATTTGCATGACAATCTGGAGGAAGCAGCAAGGGTGAAGTGTGTTTCCAAATTAGTGAAGTGAAATTTTGTTTTAAAAAAAATTAAAGAAAACGTGAGCATAGAGTGGGCCTGCTGCTGAAGTGAAAGCCTCTTTCTTTCAGGGTAAATTAGTCAATATTTAGGAAAAGATGGTGGGGGCGTCATTGAACAGCCTCAACAATTATCGGTCTAAATAAAAATGGCAAAGCACGTGTTAAAAACAAATGAAATAAAAACACGATGAGCGGCGCGTGTTGGTTCACACTGCTGCTGTCTGGTGGGTCATTATGCACGGGTTTGCCTCCGGTAGCCGTTGTAAATTACCTCAGCAGGAAATAAAACCATTTCCGGCTTGAGTTGTCAAAATAAGATCGAAGCGTCTGCTGAATAACCTTTTCTCTTTGCTTGACAATGAACAAAAAATGAGCCTAAAACAGAAACTGTCTTTGCTTACTTTTCGATACAGACAATTATTAATTATTAGTCAACTATTAACTTAAAAACGAAAAAAAGTCAAATCAATTTCGAATCCATTTCTCCCTACATTATAAAATAATTAACACGTGTTTCTTATTTCTAATGACTGAATAATACATCCTACATTATATGATAGCTTTTCTATTAGAATGGCACTGAGAGCTTGAGAGCTTACAGTACTTACTATTGCTGAAGCTGCTCCAGTAGATCCACGAAGGGGCACAGCTGGATCTCCATCACTTCAACATATATGCTTCAAGTACCTGAAGAAAACAGACTCTGGTGGGGGCTGCATTGCATGGGTTTGTACTCAACAACAGCCCTTTCACGACTGAACACGCTTGCAGGAGGGATATAGGAAGTTTGTGAGTTTATGAGGAGTAATTTATTTTATTTTGAAAAGCGGCCTTATACAGCTCCAGCATCCTCGCTCGCAGCAGTGAATTGATGCGGCTGTGCTGCGTGAAAGCCCAGCAGTTGCTTTGACGAGTCATCGCTGGAGAAGATCCCAGAGCAGACGGATCCGCTGTCTGATGGCTTGAAAACGGGGAATCACTGTGGACCGCAGCGGATTTATAGCATCGTACGAGCCCGGAGGAGCGACGCGGAGGCGGCACGAGCGGACCGGGTGCCAACACGGGTCGGGATACATTACCTTTAAGTGAGGCTGTTATCGTTTTTTTTTTGTTTTTGGAAGCCTTACACAGACAACACGGAGAGAAAAGTAGTACCACAGCCTCCGCGACAGCAGCGGGCGAACTTGTCATCTCTGTCCTGTGGGAGGTGTCTGTCTGTCGGCTTGGGGCTCTCTGCACGCACCGCTCGTCTCGTCTCTGATTGGACCTTTTTAATTTGAGGGATATTTGTTGTGTTTTGTACAAATCGCTCTTATTTAGTGTTTTCCCTCAACCAACTGTGGCTTTAATGTGACGCACCACACTGACACTTGTGCTGTGTGTAGAGCAGACCCTCTGCAGAGGAGTAAAAGGCTCCCTAATCAAGTTTTTCCCCCCTTCACATTTCTGCGGCAACAGCACAGACCACACCGATGTCATAGGTAATGCTTCGCCTTTGTTTTAGCATCGCAATGCTTTCTGCAGAGTCGTTGCTCGCGTCTTTGTTTTTGCCTGTAGACAAACTTGTCGACACAACCTCGTTTTCTGGAGTTCCTCAACAGGCAGCAGTGAAGCCGTCACTGCACGGGGTTGCTCTGCAGCTTTAATTAAGCTCACTGCATTTCCACTCTGCTCAGTGGCAAGGCTTACAGTTCTCACGAGTGCAGCACTGCTGTTGTCATACATCATACCATAGCAATATAAAGACCACTGAGCGAAAGCCAGCCAAGGTTTATTTGCTCATGTGCACACATCAGGCTTTTATGATCCGCTCGTAACCGCTGGAGTTCATTTACTGATGATGTGATAACAAAGCCTTTATATATCAATAATAATGTTGCTGCTTCTACCTGTTTTAATGCTGCCCTTATCATTCTACTTGAAAAATAAGTTTAGATCATAGAGTTTTGCTTAGGCAAGTGGTATCAAACATGTGGCTCGTGGACCAGGAATCAGTCCGTTTTAGGGCCCATGGATGTCTTAGTTTTCTCAACAAGCTGACACTCCTTTAATAAGAAGAAGTAATAATCTTTCTTGTTGCGCCTTCTTTGAGGCATTTTTTTTAACCTGAGCTTGCAATTTCAAAGTTAAAAAGAAATCTTCTTCCTATTAGACCAGATTTGCTTATATTGTATATAAATTAACATTGTATACATACTTTACACATTTTTTTTTTTAGCAGTGGTGCAATAGAAACACAAATATAATAGCATCGGGTTATTAAAGGGACACTTCAAATTGGTACTTGGGGGACACCAGTGATGCAGTAATCCACAGTACTTATTGCAAACACTGAAGTTTAAGTCTGACTGTATTGACCTTTTTCTGACTGTTAAGAGTCTTTATTTATGCCTCACTGCTTCCGTCAGCTGTTATGAAATCACAGCAGTGATCTATAGACACACCTGCAGTGACTCCATCGTGTAGTGGTTACACATTCAGTCCCCAGTCCAGTCTTGGGAGGAGACACAAATTCCTTTGCGGTTGTATCAGGAAGGGCATCTGTTGTAACATAGCTGATAGGAGCTTCTTGACATAGGCACAACTTCATGTTTGTTTTTTCCTACCAGCAGTAATTCATATTTTGAGTTTATTGTCACGACAGTATCAGTGCAGCCATCGTTTCAGACAGCTGTCCAACAGAGGTGCTACACTTTCAAAGATCGTTTCATTCGCTCCCAGACTGGAACCTAACTCGTCTGAGGAAAGGGCTTATCTTAGGGCAGAATGTGTGTAAGGCTTAATAATCTGTGGTATTATTTCATGGAAATTTAAACATTTGCTTAAAGATTTGTGTCGTTATGCATGTAATGGAGCACCAAACATAGGTGTACGGTGCAGATTTCAATATTAGAAAGGGTTCAAATAAGCAGTAAGGTCATAGCTTTCAGCTGCATCCGTACTATAACCTTCTCAGTGGTTGTCTTTTAACCGTTTCCCTAAATTGAGATGATAAAAAATAGTTTCTGGGACTAAATGAAACACAAATGGGGCTTAAAAATGTCTTCTGAAGAATAGCGCATATGTAAATTTAATGACCACAAACTGGGACCATCCTCTGCGTTCTTCTTTGCACATCAGTGTCAAACTTGTGAAAACTTGCTTTGGTTTGTTTTGAAGCTTGAATACGTTTACAGTGAATTGTTTCTAACATCACACATGAAAGCAGCTGCTCGTTCTCTGTGCCGGTGCCACTGTGATCACCGAGTAGAAGGCGTCTGTAGGACGTTACGCGAGCCGACTTGCAAGTTCTGAACGTAGTACTTAGTTATTACATTTCCTCTAACACAAAATGCATAGTAATATATTGTGCACTGTCCTCAGATATGCATTTCTGTGAAGTAGTTCTGTCTGTGTCACTCTGAGTGCCCCTCATCTCTCATGTTAATCTGCTGAATTGCTACAGAGCAGTCTAACCTCGGGGTCAGTCAGGCTGTGCTGACTTGGGCTAAATTTGGAACATGGAGCAATTAGGCACAGTCTCTGCTACATCACTAACTATGGAGGGGCAGCTGGGAGGGAGAGACTGGTGTGGGATGCAGATCTCCATCTGGTTAACATGCTTAAATTAGAGATTTAAAAAAAATTGTGCTGAGCTCAACCAAAGGCAAATTTATTTCACTGAAAAAATATCAAACCAAAGCCTGACCGAGTGTTTTAAGTCTTTTCTGAACTAATGACTCCTGACAGTGGGTGAAGTACCGTGAACATTCACTCACCAGTTCAAACCCAGTTCTTTATTCGCTCTCATTTTATTAACCAGGCGGTTCATAACAAGAACAATAACAAAAATAAGTGACTCATCTTTACTTTCTTGCCTGGGAATAATACAGATTACAGTGTGCCCAAGCCTACGGCACCATTTGGCTGCCTTGTTTCCTCTTCTGACGTTGTCAGTCCAGTCTAGTACGCCCATCGTTTGTCATCTGTTGACTTGGTCTTTGGGACCTGAGGTGTCGCTGTTAGATATCTGGCCCACAGTTTCCATAGAGCACAGAGTGTGGGTGACCTTGGAAACAAAAGATGAGCTTCGATGGCTTGTGTCAGACATGATGAATTAAAGGGTGTGCAAAGGTCTACTATAAGTTAAATGATGATAATTTTAGTCGCGCAAAGTTGCTACACGGATGAGGATTTTTTGGACTCCTGTCTGAGTCAGAGAATAAAAAGATATCCAGATAGAAATCAGCCGGATAGTCCCGGTTTAAGAAAGGAGAAAAAAAAAAAGCCAAGGTTTTGAAATTGCTTTCAAATTCCTGCAATAAAATGCAATAAAAAAAATATCTGACGGCTTGTGTGTTCTTATCAGCTACTTTGGCAGGCAGCCAGGTATGTTGAATTCTGACATGTATACTCATACCTATAAATAAAACAGTTTCACTTCATATTTTTCCTCTTTTTATTTCCAGGGACAAGGACAGAAGCAGACCAAGCTGGGCCAGGCTAGGCCAGGCCTAGGCCTACCTAGCCATCAATCTGGCCTTACAATAGAGGCCAGCAACCTCTCTTGGAAGTCTTTTGTTCAGGCAGCTGAGGAGGCTTCAGCCTGGTCTTACAGAGACATCCCCAGACCTAAAAATCAAACTTTGGAGTCCAGGCATCTTCTGTCATCTTTTAAGAGGCCATACTGGTCTAATCGATCTCCAGTCATTCCATGTTGCGGTCATCCCAGTCTGGTTGTTGGCAGCAGGATGGAGTTACGTGTTGATTTGACGGTTATCGTCTCACTGCAGTGCTTGCACCCCTCCTCTGTTGACTGCCTTTCATCCCTTCCCTCCCCAGTTTTTAAGAGAAAGCCCCTTCCACTCACCTGGGGCTTCCCTGAGCCCTCCACGAAAGGGCCTTGTAGAAACTGTGGGTTGTTAATTTAAAACATTGCAAAGAGGAAAACAAAAAAAAATACAAAAGACATCAAGGATTGCTGCATTCAGTCAATTTTGTTTTTTGTTCTATTGCATATTAACTTTCCTTTTCTTGCGGTTTGATCAAAGGTTAATGAACTAGGAGGTTGAGATCTGCGCTCAGAGTTTACAGGAATAAGTTACATAAAAGTCTCTACATAAAGATTTGCTCTTTTACAGTTTGAGCTTTTTTTTTTGAAAGAATGTCTGAAGAAAATAGCAGCAGCAAAGCAGTGAAATTCATTGCTCCTCTTGCCCCCGTTTCTTCTCCGTCCCCCTGCCCATCACCCCAGACCCCCCACAAAAATGTGAACGGCTCTGCCAGTTCAGACACGCATGTCGTGGAGAAGCTTCTTGGAGAGCCGGAGGTCCAACGTCGGCGCCACACAATGGATAGAGACTCTAAAACGGCCGAGCACCGTTTCTTCCGCCGGAGTGTCATTTGTGACTCGAATGCCACAGCTTTGGATCTTCCCAGCAAAGCAGCTGTGTTACTCACATCACCCCCAGACTGTGAAGGGACTCCCATCATCTTCTCTCCGCAGCTTTTAAACCTTGGAGGACAGGATTATGAAGGTGAGGAGTCCCAAAGAGGTTCCTATCTGCAGAGCAGTACCCTTCAGCCTTCATTTGGGCATGGTGGGGCAGTCGAAGAGGGGGATCTACAAAATGCCGAGGGAGATTTGGATGTGTGCACGATTGCTGTTCCTACCAGTAGCAGTGTTGAACATAGTGCAGATGGGGCAGTAACAGAGCCCAGCTCGACAGTATTGGATGTTACCAATAAAACAGTAGCCAAACAGCCTGACATCGTATTGCGTCCCAGAGGGCTTCAGGAACAGGTGGCCAAAGATGGAAAAGCAGTAGGAAATGTGTATGAGGGAAGCATCAGTAGTCCAACCGAGGAGAAAGACAGGGAGACGGAGGAGGAGAAGGGGCTCGCGAAAGCACGGGCAGAGCAGAGGGAACGGGAGCAAGAGGACATAGAGGAGGCTGAAACAAAAGCTGTAGGGACTTCACCAGATGGACGCTTCCTGAAGTTTGACATTGAGATCGGGAGAGGGTCTTTTAAGACTGTCTACAAGGGTTTGGACACTGAGACAACAGTGGAAGTGGCATGGTGTGAGCTACAGGTAAGGTTACGCTGTTAAAACTGTGCTGTCATTTCCTGTTTATTTGCCAAAGTCTCAAAAAGTTGCCATCCAGGTGCTGAATTTTACCCTTTCTATTTGTGCCTCTTGCTTATTACCTTGACAGGAAGATATAGTCTTCCTGTTTAGGCAGAGACTTTCTGTGTAATTGTGCACGAAAGGAGATCAGTCTGACTGGGACTGATGTACCAGTGCAGATTAAATGGGAACTGTTTACAACAAAATCCATCAGAGGTCCGTGTGCTATTTAAGGCAGCGACTGTGACTTTGGTAAATGGACATTTGCTGTGAGTTTGAGCGCACATTTTCTGCTTGTGTGGTTTTTAGTTTAAGTTTCACTGCATGTGGATCTGAGTGTTGAGGTACGCTGTTATCACAGTGGTCATAGTATTTGTAGCCCAAGCAGCAGAAGACGTAATGAAGATCCTCCAGTAATTGTTTTCATGAATAATGGATTCTAACTGTAAGTCAGTCGTTAAAAATCCACTGCTTCTTGGACTGATTTAATGCAGCACAAGCTGTCACTCAAGGGACTGCACTGCTTGAAATTATTTAGCTGACTGGTTATAAAAATTTTTATAGTGCTGGCCTGGACATTTAGCACCTCCTTAGGCCAAAGTTGTATTGTTCTAAAGCTATTGTCTCTCATCAGCTGCAACTCTGACTTCTGTAGACATCACCTGTCGGAGGTGCACATGAGAACGCAAATGTCCCACCTACTGTAGTCAGATCAGAGATCTGCCGGTTTTTAAACCGGCGGTTCGACCCTTTGGTCCTCCAGGTTGGATGTCCAAGTATCCTTGGACAAGATGCTGAACCCCAAGTTGCCCCGGATGCATCCTTTGGATTGTAACTGCATGAACACAGAGAGCATTGCTAGGGTCTGCGATTAGAACTACTAGAAGTATTCTGCTTGGCAACGGATCTGTCTAAATAGAGGCAGCAAGAAACACTTTGCACTAGGGAGATGACAGTTTAAAGATTAAAATCTCTGTATTGACTAGGTGGGACATATACGTTCTCATGTGCACCTCTGACAGTGGATTTCTACAGAACGTAGGATAGAAAACAAGTGTTTAAAAGCACTTGTATGTCTCTTGTGTATGAATGAGGATTGTAGTAAGAAAGTGCTATGATTGCTCAAATTGAGTAGAAATGCACTATATAAGTACCAGTTCATTTACCATTTTAAGACATCACAGTTATATAGTTTTATATTATTAGATATATTAAGATATACCAGTGCAGTAACCTGGACAATCTTCCAAAGTTCGCGTGTGAAAATGGCTTAAAATGTTATTCAGTGTTTACTGGGGCACTGCATCACAGATAGAACAAAGTGTCAAGCTGGAGCTCAGGCTCTTCGTTTTCTCTTACTCATGCATGTGTATTTTCATTATACGTGTGTCGTGGGTCTCTGCTAGTGACGGTTGACTTTCAGCTGCGAGTGAGCGGATGCTGTGGTGCGTCACATCACCACCACCGCATGTATAAATGAAAGCGGAAGAGGATACTAAGCAATATAGGCCAAAATGCAAGTGGGGTCGACTTCCTGATGACGGTGTCAAATCAGATAATGACACCTGCATGATATCTGCAGTATCAGAGATGCGGTATCCTGTCTCAACATTTGAAAAGTATTCAAAGTAGACACATAAAACTATTGCATTTTTCCTGCAGTCTGGCCAACTTTTGACAGGATGGATTGCAGCGCACCACAGGATGCTGTTGCTTCATTGTGGTGCACTGATGCAACTTCTTTATTGAGTATTTGTCTGTCACGGGGCGAGGTGTGAACAGGAGACGTGTAGGCAAAAAGTGTATCGGTTGGTGAAAGGTTGTGCAGCATCGAAGGAAAAGGAGAAAGTCTTTCAGCTTTCACTTCTTGTCGATGAGCAGGCAGAGAGACGGAGGTGCGGTGAGCAGTTGGAGATGTAGAACAACAGTCTCGGGCGGTCATATGACGTTTAGCACACTGACTGAGCCGAGGTTTCAGCGGAGGAGGAAAACAGTGACATGGACTCACGTGGAACTGCTTGCTGTGATGAAGCATTTTATACTGTGCCACAAAAACAACTTTTTCGGCTTATAAATGTATATTTCATGTTTTTCTGCAAAGTGTTTGTCATATTTAGACATTTAACACTGATATAAGGCATGGATACTGATTTTTTTATTTTATTTTATAGAACCTTAAAAAGACTGAGGTCACACTGTGCAGTTGAATATTTTCTCTGCTAAACCACTGGTGTTTATGTTTCTCAGCGTGTGCTTATTTCCTGTGGGAAGCATGTGCTTGTTTTTCTGTCATCTCCATCACAAGATGCTCCTCGAGTCTTCCTGAATCCCAGGAGCTAAAATCAGCTTTGCCTGATGCCCTGCATCTAGGAAACGGCGGTGTGTTTATCGGAAAACAAACGTCTAGCCTTTGTTGAGCTTTTTCTGTCACACATGCTTGTCTTTATCGCCGTCTCTAACTCTACTACTTGTCGAAACGGAGAAACTTGGGGATTCTTGACAGTTCTTTGTGTCTTGGAGGTCTCCGTCTCTGAATTGAGATTGGATTTTTAAAACTATTGCTTGGTTAGTTTGCTAAATGATCAGAATAAACTTGCTGACATTTATGTAATATATATCCTGAATTACTGGAATGCAAAATGTCGTTCATGCATTATATTCCGTGCGTGTGTTATATAAGAGTATTGAAGGACTGTGGTGATTGAGTTATATGCATGCAAAGGCAAGTACTCTTCTACATAAGAGGCTGTAATCTGGTATCACTGTGTGTCTGTGACTGAGCAACTGCTGACATGTGGCAGAAAGGTGGGAGTAGAATTACACGCACACATACACACATGCAGACACACACACACTAGAACCAATCACATTCACTCACTGGGTGGGCATGGCAACTGGAGATCTGTGGGAGTTGGCATCATCTGGAACTTGTCAGTTTTTAGCGTGGAAATATCTCTGTGTGACGTGAGTATGTCCCCCTTGCAATCCGCACCCACTTGTCACTGCAGTATGCATATGTTAGTGCAATGCACATGTGTGTTTGTGTTTGCTTGCTTAAGAGTTGAAGGTGTGTGTCTTTCAAATTCCTGGCTTTGGATCCCAAAACAGGTTCATATTTGTGTCCAGAGAAATTTGTAGTTACATGGAAGCAGAACGGGAGATGAGAAGGGAGATGAAGCTGGTACTTTGCTTAAGCGTTTGATGAATAGCTAGAGGGGGGTGGAGAGGAAGAAGGTCAACCAGTAGCTAAGGTGCCTTATCAGAGTGTCTGTTGGAAGATGGATGGGAAAGAAGAGGCTCCTGTAGGCGTCCTGGAATGAAAGGAATTCTTGTGATCAGTTTGAACTTGGGTTACTTAAAGCTACAGATCATAAAAAGCTCATGTAGTCTTGGTAAGAAAACTAATTGTAAGTTTTGGACTTTGTTTGTATCTCAGTGACTCATGAACTAGACCCGGCAGCTATGACCTAGGAGCGGCCGGATTTCTTGCAATTTAATGTTGCACTTAATTTATGCATCACCCGCTATGATGCTGATTGTGAAGGCACAGACAGGACAGAGCGGCTACATATATGCAGCTCTCCACGCAGGAGGAAACGGCAGACGCAGCGAGAGATCATCGAGTTTATTTCCTTCTTAAAGCATGAAGAGAAAGCATCTTATAAATACACCAGCCAGAGAGTCACACTTGACCTTGTTCACTTGAACGCCGACTGTTATTAATGAATATAAGCCATGGCTATCAGCTCGTTAGAAGTTGAACATTTGGCTGTTACTTTTCCTAACCCTACACTTTACAAATTGGTCGTAGGTGTGAATGTGAGCACAACTGGTGGCCCGTGTCTTTGTGTTAGCCCTGTGATAGACTCGCGACCTGTTCAGGACGTACCCCGCCTCTCGCCCTATGGCAACTGGGATAGTTTCCAGCCCCCCGCCCATGACCCAAACTGGATAAGCGGAAGAGAGAAACGGGTTGTATGAGAGACCAGAGGCTGAGGGTGGGAGGAGGGGTACGAGTCAAAGTTCAGCCTGATCTTTCACAAGGGATCTTGAAGAGCCGGTTCAGCATTCGACCACCGAAGCAGTGTACTCTACCAAACTGATAGAGGGGGTTGAGCGCACAGGCGGTTTAAATCGGTTAAAATATTAAACAGAAAGATTGATAGGTGGAGTTGGAGAACTTTTGGAGGGAAGTGGGTTGGAAGACGGGAGTGGGGGAGGGGATGCTAGACGAATGGGGGTCGAGTTTGAGTAAGTGGAAGGCGATTGTGGAGGGACCCCTGTGAGAAGCTGGAGAAACTGAAAACACGGGGGAGGAAGGAGGGGAAATAGTGGGAGAGAAAAGACAAAGGAAATGAAAGGAGAGGATGATCAAGAAGGGGGAGAGGAACATAGAAACGGAGGATGAATTGAAGAGAGAAGAGGGTGTGTGACCTCAGGCTCGGGCACCATAGACTCTCAAAGACCTTCAACAGCACCACAAGGCGGATTAGCCCCCTTCCCACACAGACACACACACGCATGCTTTGGGGCTTTGCAACTGTCCTTTAAAAATGGTTATTCAATCAATGCCTTAAGATAGAGACTAGTTGCTGAGTCCAGGCAGCTTTTGCAGAAATGGAGATTACGCATCAGTTTGTTGACATCTCTCATATCATTATTTTGTATTACAAATTCACGCTTGCATGATTTTTATTAGCAGAACTATCATGACATTGACAAAATGAGGCTAACAACATATGCTTCAAGGTGTCCGATTTTAGCACGGCAGAGCACTATTGTTGACCCATTTTAACCTGGTGTTGGTCTGAAATACTTCCATGTGCAGGTAAAAGGACAGAGCGAAGAGGACATCGGGCATTTAAAAAGTATTATGTCTGCAAAGCAGTTTCACTAACAGTGCGTTCTCCCTATCTTTATGAACATTGCTAGGCTTCACCTACACAAGCAACTGCCAGGATTTGTTTTTTATTAAATGAAAAAAAACCTTGTCCAACAAATATTTTGACCTATTTCAAACTCGAATCAGAAATCCTGATTGGACCGTTTCGAAGGTCACATGATGCTCTCGGAAACTATTCCATGCAAATATTTTCAGTTGATGATGTATCAGACAGAGCAAAAGTATTTTACAGCGTGATAAAATATCCTTAGATAACTTCAGGGCGGCAGAGCAGAGGTGTAGCGGTTAGATTTTCCAAAGGTTCATATTTCTCTGACAAAACAGCAAACCGCAGCAGTGTCAAGGCCTTGAACAGAGGCTGCTTCTCCCTGCTGATTGATTCTGGAGTTACTGTAGTAGTCAGCATTGGACAGACACACATTATAAAGGGATAGAAAGTGTGGGTTCACTTCAAGTGTGTTCTTATAAATGTTTTAAACACCAGCTACGAACTCTTTACACAGTTCCCTTTCCTTATTAGCATTAAAGTAGTGCTTATGTGCCTGTTAGGTTTGGTCTGTGCTCTGCATGAGTTTTTGTGTGCATGCAGTTGGGCTGTACTGGTGTGAGCTCATACTGCAGCATGCTTCTGGGGATTGCTAACTTATTCATTTGGCTAGGCTGCAGACGAACTCGACTGTTTAATTATGGAAACTTGCTGGATGTTTCCTGTGTTTTTGTTGTGATAGATGGATGTCTAAGTTCTTTAAGAGCCACCTTTCTGCAGCACTTTCTGCGTAACAGTCAGGGTGGAAAATCACCACCAGCCTCCCTAAAACCACACCTGTGGTTGTGTGTTTATCAGCCGCTAATGGTCATGATATCACGACTCATGAATCTCTTATTCTTTACTAAATCTTATTGTAAAACAGGTGCATGTTGCGTTTCCACTTTGGAATCTATAGCAGTCACTGTGATCAAACAAGTTTGTTTTTTGCCTTGTAAACTGCAGGAATGCAGCACATACAAGAGAACTTTAGTATCCTGTGTTACAGTAGGTGAAAACCTGACGCACACTTTTACGTAATAGCAACAAAATCAGCTGGAGCAGCAATCTCTCTGACTGAAAAATGTAGTATGAGGACGTGCGTCAAATATCAGTTCTTGGAAAGGCCATTTGAAGCTTGCCCTAAAAGCAAGTCAATTCCCAGACTTCTTTAAAATGCTCAATTCCAGCTATGAAATGAACATATTTATAGCTAGGTACAAGTACTGGGTTTGGTCTTCATAGCTAATTTTCCACTTGAGAACAATATATGTTATATAAATTCTATTTGGATAATTTTATAGCTTGAAATTAAGGGAGTGGCATTTTTGATTAACAGGCGTAGCCGCTGAGGTGAGTCACTGAAGTGGACCTATTGTCTAGGGCCTGACCAGTATGACAGCTCTGGATACTGATATTTTGTGATTTAACAGGCCGATTTTTTTTTTATTCTTTTATTTGAGAAATAAAAACATAAACAGACGTCGTCCCGAAACATTTACGTGTTTATGCCATGCTCGACTCTGCCCTGATCAGTTGCTTGTTGTACTTACGTTGTTAAAATATGTGTTTTGCATTCAGGGATTTTGAAGAGTGTCCTCTGGTGGACAAACTGTGCAACAGCAAAACGCATAACATTGCTAAAGGGTGGTTTTCCAGTCGCTTCTTTACTTTTTAGATTTTAATGTATTAGTTATTGCAAATGCTGATGCTAATAGGTAATAGTCATAGACAGAAAATGTCTCTTGGCTGATAATATTGGCCCACTGATAAATCGTCAGGCTATATTTTGGCTATGTTTGAGAGTTTACCACCTGCAGTGTTGGTGATTAAACCAAGGACACATTTAGGAGTCTCTGCTTTTTCAAGTAGTAGGTATCTGTCTGTGTGTTGCATTTTTACAGTCTATAAATGCATTCTTTTAACCAAGCTTGCTAGCATCAGCTAAAAAGTTAGCAAATGCTCCCTGGTTCAAATATGGTTGCTTCAAAAAAACAAGATGGCAGCGACCAAAAATGCTAACTTTGAGGCTTCAGAATACGAGCTCCAGAAATAAAAGGAGGTAAAATTGCAGTGGCCATCTTTTATATACAGTGTTTCAGATATGCAACAGCTCCAAAGCCCAGCCAGCTGGCTTTATAAGGGGAAAAAGTGGAAAAATGCCCAAGCTGATAAAGTTATTTAGCTCTGATGTCAGATAACCTGGGAATGATAGAGGGTGGACATAGAGGAAATCTCACTTTGAATCATTTTGTTACTCATCCTCATTGCATGACTCTGTCTTCCTCTTGCTTTGTTTTTGCCTTGCCTCCATCCATCCCCCGGCGCAGTCATATGTCAGTAACCAGCTGTGAGAGGCAGAGGAAGAGAGGCACAAGCTGGCACTTCCTCATACTGTCTCCATTACCACACACATTAACTTCCGGTTAATGAGCGAGCGTGTACACCAGTTTCACATAATGTAGAGCGGTGCGGTCAGGCTGCGCTGCCTTTCATTAGTATTGATTTCAGTGGAGGGTTGAAGTGTCACTTGGCCTGGATTTCAGGTCATGTTGTGTTATCAGCAAGGAGCGGGGAGTCAGATAGTGCACGCGGAAGGTCACTAAAACAGAGACCTTCCAAGCGTGGGAGTGAAGCATTTTATCACACAAACATAAATCTCACTGGAAAGCTTTAAAGACCCGGATACGTGTGCTAACAGTTTAGTTATGCGAAACAGTCACATTGACTGTGCGCTCAGAATTACTGACCTTTCTCCCTCGCAGTCTGTTTATTTAGAAAAAATGAGAAGCAAGTGTATTAGTGAGCAGACTTTCAGCGTGTGTGTGTGTGTGTGTGTGTGTGTGTACACAGGGAGACGATGCTCAAGTGTTTGGTAATCTCTTCTAAATAAAGTCATTCTGTAAAATGAAAGGATCTGAGAGCTTTAGCAACTGCTCAAATGGGTGTGTGTCCATGGTTGTGTCACACTGAGTGAAACACAATGCGTGTGTATGTGTGTTTAGTGATTATAGTATGGTTTAATTAGAAGCAGGTTGTATGTATGTGTGTACTGTAGGCTCACAGAAAGACTGTGCTTACAGTGTGTGTGTGTGTGTGTGTGTGTGTGTGTGTGTGTGTGTGTGTGTGTGTGT
>NW_005187415.1:6372207-6373520 GCF_000239375.1 Pundamilia nyererei
AAAGCGTTTTGGTTTTCCCCTTTCTTATTTTTCCTGCCCAGACGGCCCTAACAATGCTGATATTATGCGAACAATCGCTTCCTGCTAAATCCAAAGCTGCGATTGGCTGACAGCTGCAGATCAGAAGCAGAGGATTGGATCACGTTGTTTTGAGCCTCAAGTGATAAATCTGGGATCAGGTGGACAGTTTCTGAAACTAGTCTGGGGACAGAAGGAAAGACAAAAATGTTGCTATTAAACAGGCTGTTAAACAGCAGCATGAATACTAACTTTTATCTAGTCATCTGGTAGAAATTCAGTGTGTGCTTATGAATTAAACAAATCTGTCTTGTTGCCTACAAAATGTCGAGAGTCTCTGGCTGAAATGAAGCCTTTGGCACTTGAATGATAGGGCGTTATCACCACTGGAATAAAGGAAAAAAACACTTTAAAAAAAGATTTTACTTCTGGTGATATATGAAGACTATTTGGAAAACACAGTCATCAGTCAGTATTAGTAGAATGCACAAAAAGTCATCTCTTGATGTATCTCCATTTCACTTCTTTTCAGTTTTTCATCTACTCACTACATGCATAATTTATTGCATTTGTGTTGATACCAGTGAGTCATTTCTAATGGACTTTTTTTCTCATATGAAGCAAGAGCCTGAAGATTAGTGATTTATGATTTCGGCCTATAAGAATAAATAACTTCATTTAAATGCCTCCCGTTGCTTTTTGTATCTACAGTCTCAAGACTGTTTGGATGGATGGATATATATTTGACCTGACATCAGACACCCTTTCTCAGCATGGTATGATATAGATTAGATTCTGCTGAGCTTTGGTGGACAGCTGTTGGGGAATTCAGTTATAATCAGAAAGTTATTACATGATTTATTAAACTATTATTATTATTAATTTAATCCTCTTATTGAAAAACACAAAGCGATCGACCGTTGGCGACAAGGTTGACTGCCCGCTCAATAGACCCGTACATGCCATAAGAAATTAGTACAGGTGATTGCGTAAGTGTGTGCATCCTGACCTGAGTCTAAAAAAGATCTCGACTCTAAGCTGCCTGTCGTCTGCACCAGCGTAAAGTGACCTGGGACACACATCACCGTGTGTGTGCGTGTGAACCTGTTTGTGTGTGTCTTTGCTTTATATTTGTGTTTAGTCTGCTTTTGCTTTTGTCTGTGCCCTGACAATGCACAGACTGTTCTGCTGCGTGCGCAATGCTCAGCCTGTTTTTGCAGAGGAGCTACTGTTTCTGTCTTTGTGTTCACCTTTTATTTTGTGTGTGTGTGTGTGTGTGTGTGTGTGTGTGTTTG
>NW_005187415.1:6374328-6377414 GCF_000239375.1 Pundamilia nyererei
TATATATATATATGAGGTCCAGAGCAAGAGGGAGGTACAACAGCGAGTGTCGACACCCAACTGTAAAACACGGTGGAGGCTCTGTCATGGTTTGGGGCTGCATTTCAGTCAGCTTGGTCATCAGATTTTGATTCACCATTCAACACCACCTCTTAATTTTTCAGCATGACTATGATCCCGAAAGCATTTCTGGATTGAAGAGCACTCAATGGGACATTATCGGTCATCACTGGTGTCCCCAGAGCCTGGACCTCAATGTTAATGAAGCAGTGTGCGATCATTTTGACAGAGAATGGAACAAGAAGCACTCAACATCCAAAGAAGAGCTGTGAATATTGTACAAGAAGCCTGGAGAACTATTCCTGAACACCACCTAAATTATACTAAGACCTTAAGAGATTTTAGGATGGACTGAAGAATATAGATGGTCATACCAAATATTGACTTTCAAGCTTTTTAGAATTGTTTAAGCTCTGTTTTTACATATTTTTGCACATTTCAACAAATCACTGCACCTGTTACCCCTTTTTCTTTGCAAAATATTAAGAAATCAAAGGGGGCTCAAGAGTTTTGCACAGTACTGATGATCAGAAAATAATAACGGAGTGCAAGTAATCCCAGTTGATGCACAGGATTAAAAGCTTGATTTGGGTTTAACGAGTTCATTTGCTTCTGGAAATAGAATTTAAGAACAGTGAGACAAAAGGAGCAAAGCGTTGTACAATCACACACTGCCTGTGTCTGTTTGTCACACTGCTTTTTTTTCTCTCCTCTCTCCTCTGCCTCTCTCTCTCTCCCATTTTGGGTGTCTCTCTGTCTCTGGCATCGTCTCTCATTGTCTGGTTCTGTCTCTTTTTGTCTCCCCATCCTCCATGACCTTAACTAAAGCCTGTGAGGGGGGAAAAGACGAGAGCGACGGAGACAGAGGGGGGAGCAAAGAGAAGGAGGAGATGGGATTTTTTTTCCCCTCATTTTTTTCCCTTTCTGTTCTATAAATAGCAGCAGAGTGTCATCTGCCGAGCCATAACTAGAGCAGAATGAGTGGGGACTGTGTGTCGCTGCTTGTGTCACACTGTTGCGGTTATGTGAATAGGTCTACTTTTTGCGCTTTCCTTACCTAAAAAAGATTTTCCACTTAGAAGTTAAAGTGTTAAAATGTTACAACAGATTTCAGAAGGGATGCTAAAATTATTGAAGTTGTAATTTTAGCCTCCTCTCTATCATAGTTTAATAACCTCTGACAGTGTAGTATATTTTCATTGGTATTAGCATATTGAACCAGTCAATACTGCCATTGTCTGCCACTAATGGATGACAGACATGTCTGCGAGTTTGAGCTCTAGTTTCGAAGGCCTTAGTTACAGGCCTAGAGACCAGTTAGAGACCAGATCCCGTGGGAACAGCTGGTCAAATGTGTATTCCCTGACCGGCTGGCAAGTGGATGCTGACTGTTACTGGGTGAAGTTGGTTGCAAAGAGGGTGCTGGAACAAAGTCCTCCTTTATCCATTTGCCAGTAGTTTACATGGAAGACACTGTTTTTGTCTGTGAACACTTTCTACAAACAAGTGGGATGCAAACTGGAAAAAGAGAACAAAGTAAATGTAAAAATTGTACCTTTTGAAATTGTTGGTTGCAGCAGTGAAGCGCGACTTTTACTCTGAGGTCAAACGGTCGGTGTTTCTGGTTTGCGTTGCACTTTTGCAAGCTTCAATACTAGCTTCCAGCAACTCGCCAGCTGGTTGGGGAATGCACATTTTTCCCTTGCAACTGGTGACTGCTAGGGGATCACCAACCAGTCTCTAATCCTATGTGACTGAGGTCTATAGAAAATCTTTAGAGTGTTTGTATGATACAGATGTTTATTATAATTCAAGCAAACACTGAAATAAATTATTTTTGCCTTGGCTTTCTCTATTAAAGCTCTCTTATTAAAGCTCTATAAAAGCATTTGATGAATTGGTTTCTAATTTAGTTTCAATTTTCATGACCAGTTTGTGGAAAAAGGAAGCACATGTTCGAAATGCAATGTTGAGTGGACACACATAGAAAAATGTACACACAACAACAGACTCCGTGGTCAGTGAGGCAGGAAGTTCTCCTCACTAGATTAGGAGTCAATCCTTCAAAAACCACACTTGCATGATGTAATCACCGCAGCCTGAGATCACATGGATGGTATGCAGCGCTCAGTGTCATTTGAATTGAATGGGAAAGCCCCCTTTGGTCTATTTAATGCCGTGGTCGGGTGCAAGAGTGAGCAGCTGCATGATTTGCAGCCGTCATCTGCCACAGATGATTCCAGCTGTGGTGCTAAAGGACAGTAAAGTTCACCAAATAGCATTGCTTTTTGCTTTTAAAACCCTGCAAGCTGTAAAAAAAAATGCTAACTTTTTTTTTTTTTGCTAGTGTATGTGCCTGTCTGTATCATATATCAGAGGGTGTTTTTTTTTTTCTTTTTTTTTTCAGTTTTAAGTCTCACCACAGCTGTAGTCAGGTTGAAGTCATCAAATTCATGATGAAATTGTGGATTCAGGAAACCTCTATCTGATTCATCTGATTGCAGTTTTTATTTCCCCCTCCAGAAACGAGTTGCTGCTGTGAGATAAGGCAGGTCATGGGGGTATTGCCTCATGCTCTTATCAAAGAATCAACAGGTCCTATGTTGGATTAAGCAGCCTGTGTCCTTTTGATGTCATTTCAAAGTAAATTCCCATCTTTTGTAAAGCTGGCGTTTTGGTTAAAGCCACAACTAGCAGCTGATCACAGCATGGAAAGAACATAGTAAGTTTAGCAAAGCGCCACAATTTTCACAGAAGTTGGCAACGCGGGGAAAATGGTTTTTTGAGTCGCCTTAGGCTGTTGAAACCTTAAATTAAAGCTAAATTGAATCAAGGATAAACAGTCAGATCTTTTTTTCTAAACACAGATAACTGATCTTAAATAGGGCTGAACGATTATGGAAAATAATCTAATTGCGATTTTTTTGCCCCAATATTGCGATTGCGATGCGATATGCGATTATTTTTTAAGGTCTTTGTCTTCTGTATTATTAAACAAAGACAAGCAATACATCATATAGTATGGC